>NW_011500821.1:3955-13720 GCF_000495115.2 Populus euphratica | reverse complement strand
TAATAATAATAATAATAATAATAATAAAGAAAGAGAAGAAGAAGAAGATGATGAGAACTTGGAGATGGAAAATTAATGTAAGGGTTAAACAATAATAATAACAAATGTCAAGGTTAGAGGTTCCACTAATGGTATGTCAAACAAGTATAGTATAAACTATTATTTTTCAATCGGAAACCACACATAAAGGAGGTTCCAATTAGATTATAGATTGTTAACATGATTACATTAGTCATCTTATTCGATTAATGCTAGTACTTGTAAATCTCGTCAAGCATTCATGATTATAACTTATGTTAACACCAAATCAAGTTCCTTTCATAGCTCAGGTGTCGGTTATACCATACATTATGGGCTATGAAAGTGCCAAGCATTTGTTGTACCAAGTGTTATACAACATAAATCAAGATTAATCATTTAACAAGCAAAGTATTAAAGAGTGAACAACATAACAAATACAAAACATGTTAGTATCAAACATTAAAGTCCATATTAAGTTTACACTATACTTATTCTTACACCATTAGTGTAACCTTTTCACCTTGATGTAATAAACTTAGCTAGACATAATGAAAGAAAGAAAAATAAATAAACAAAATAAAAACATAAATAAGATAAAAGTTAACTAAGAAAATGAAAAGAAATGAAAGACATAAACTTGATATCAATGAAAGCAAAGCATAAGCAATACAAAAAATACAAAGAGAGAAAGGAAGAGCATGATCTTGATCTGGAAACCAAGATGCCTAAATGCATGGCAAATGCCTCTTTTTAGAGGCCAAAATTAGGAACTATTGATTTGATGACTAATTGATGAGTGGGTGGCTAACTCTTGACTTGGTGGCAATCCTTATCTTCTCTTGTCTACCCAAAACGTCATTGATAATGTCAATATTGGAGTCACTCGAAAACATGAAAGTTGTATGCAATTGTCTCAGCTTTCTTGTGCCAAAATACTGAACAGTGCTCAGTCTGAAGGACAAATTGGGGCTTCTTTGTTGTTGCTACAATTTGGACTTGAAAATGGCCTTTTTAGATCTTGGGCTCCATATGAAAGTTGTAGGCCTATGTCTTACCTTTCCATCCATATAAAGTAGACTTAAATATGAGATCTATAGCTCTATATACGACCCAATTACCGAATAGTGTTCCGATTTGGATTGCACCGACATCTCTTTTCTAAGTTTGGCCATCTCTTTATCCTTTCAATTTCAGTTCTTAAATTCATCAATCAATCCTTTCATTTATGTGATAGGCCTGCATTTAAAATGAACATTTACCACAAATTAAAGGTATTTTATATTATTAGATATATTATTATAAAACATGCTTTAGTTAAGGAGTTATTGATACTTCAAGTGCAAAATGATGATATAAAACCTTGATAAAAATGCACTTTTAAGTACTAATCACACCCCCCAACCAGCTTATTACTAGTCCCTAGTAATCAAAGTGTTAAAAAAGAAAAATAATTTGCAAATTCCACAAAGCAAGGTATTCATCATTTAACTTCCATTAATCTATCCAGATAAACAAACTCTCGTTAAATTTATATACTTGCTCAATAACTCTTAACAAGATATTCATAAACCTTTTTTTTGTGCTCAATGTATCAACATATAATTATGGGGCTTTTCTTGGAAGAAAACAAAATTTTTGTTCTAATGTTTAAGGTTATCTTCCTTGGGTTGGAATAATTATTTTTGTCTTTTTAAAAAAAATATATATATACATATAATTTAAAAACATCATGCATCTTTAACCCATGTAACGAGCTTTCAGCTAATGGCTCCTAAACTAGTTGGTCTTACAACATTAGGTGTTAAGACACCCCTACGAGCTTAGTAATTCGGGTCGCAGATACTGGTATGTAGATAGTGCAATGTTTGATTCCCTTAAGCTTTTCTCCTCAACCCATGTAACAAGCGTTGGGCCAATAGCTCACAAGTCAGTTGACTTTAAGGTATTAGGTGTTAAAACACCCCTTTGGGCTTAATTGCTTAGGTTAGGGAGGCTACGAAACCAAACTTATCTACATTTTTATTATTATCATTTTTTGTCTTTTTTTTCTTTTTTGTTTTTTATTTTTTTTTTTTTTTTCTTTTTTTTTTCTTTTTTTTCTTTTAATTATATACAATCCCTTTCCCTTAGTTGTTACCTTTAACAAAAGAACATAAATAATGTAATAATCCAATATGCAACCCACAATCATATGTTAAAGTGTGTGTGTGTGTAAATTAAGGTTTAAGAATACATGTTAAATAAGTATATGAGCAGAATTAAGTGATAACAATGCGAGAGTTTGTAAATCTGAATATTTCAAGTATTATGATAGACTTTGTTACGAATGATTACTAAGATGCGTCTCAAGAGTCATAAAAGTTCTCCTTACTCTGCCATCATAGTAACAACAATTTTGCACATGCTTTATGAAATAGAAAACACTGTTTTTTTTTTTTTAGCTACTACCCTCTCCCCCCAACTAAAACAAGACATTGTCCTTAATGTTTAAAGGTAGAAAGATAGAGTATAAAAGATATTACCTGAAATAACGAACACTGACAAACCTGAAACACACTGAAACAAATATAAGTAACAACAAAACACAATAATAAAACCAAAAGACAAAGATTCACAAATGAAGGCTCAAATCCAATCTAAGCTTTTTATGGTTTTTCTAAGTTGACCAATTTATGCGACTCATGGAAGGATTAATTACAGGAATGAAAGATTGTAGTTGGTCAATCAATTGTTTAGCAGTAGCAGCAGAGATTATGATTTGTCGTGCAGAAGATGTTAAAAATTCCTATTCCACAGCATGATCAAGAAAAGACAACAACTTATCATAATAACCATTAAAATTTAACAAACCTATGGGTTTATGGTGAATGTGCAGTTGGGCCCAAGAGGAAATATGAAAGATCTCTTCCAATGTGCCTAGACCACCTGGTAAAGCAATGAAGACATCAACATGGTTAAACATTGCATTCATTCGAGCTGACATTGTGGAGACATGAAGTTCTTCTCCAATTGTTTTTCCAATGATGTCCCCTTTTGCTAAACCTTCGGGGACAACCCCCAAAACTTAACTACCTCCTAAAAATGCAGTTATTGACACACCTCCTATTAACCCAAGACTGCCTCCCCCACACACTAAATGAATCTTTCTCTCAGCTAGCACTTGACCAAGATAATTTGCTGATTCTAAAAACTCCCTTTCTTTCCTAGGACTAGATCCACCGAAAACACAAATATTTCTTATATGATGACTTGAGGAACTTGCCATTTCTACACACTTCTGGATTTGTTGAATGTATGGGTTGAGTAGAAATGAAAGGAAGGAAGAGGGGATTTTATAGATGAGAAATTAGAAAGGCAATCATACCACCTATATGTAGGCCAGCTAGAGTCTCACACACTCTCTCTCTCTCTCTCTCTTTATTTATTTATTTGTTTACTTTTGAAAAAGCATGTGTATGTACAGGTAGTTGTGATTGTGGCTCACATCTTCCCTGGTTTTATGTCCAAGAACGGCTTAAACGCCCTCTATGGGTCGGGGGATAGGCTTCCCATCCAGTTTTCTTAAAAACTAGCAAACAAGGTCTTTTTTAGTCAGATTTCCAAGACTAAGTCGATCATGTTCTTTATGAAATAGTGGCCATAAATCATGAATTACACGATCCACATCTCCACTAGGATGCGTCTCAAGAATCAATAGAAGATTATCTAAAGACTCCTTACTCAAACCATCCTTAATGAATTGTATTTTATCTTCATGGTTTATAGATACCATTCCTAAAGAATGACATTGTGTATTACAAGTCCATCTAGCACATCGATGACAAAGTTTCAATTGTTTTGCACGACGTTCCTTTGCAAAGGTGCTTTTACCTATTCCAGGCATGTGTGAAATGAAGGAGTTAGAGGATTCACTTGATAATCAGACCTTTGCTTTAATCAACCAGCGAATATCTTCAGGAATTCCATGATTCATTAACAATCTCAATCTTGCACATCTAGCATAGTAAATTTTTGTAATCGCATTCTGAGGTAGAGCGGGAAAATACTTTTTCAATTTTCCAAGATTAGTATCCATTTTCAAATGAGAATTGGAAGAGAGATTCAAAGAATTGCACAAATATGTACATAGATATCAGTTATTGTGGGAAACTAAAAGAACCGACTTAAGTCACAGAGTACCGTTGTCCGTCATTTGACCGGGGTGAGAGAAACAATCACTTAAAAAGAAACACAAAAACAAAGTGAGAAAAACAAAATAATCAACCTTTATCTACAAGATCATTCAAACCAGTTGATTCATTTTCACTAGGAAAATTATCAAAGTAAGCTTTCAAACGATGTCCATTTTTTGTAAAAACATTTTCATTCATTGAATTCTCAATATCACAAGCCCCATAAGGATTGTTCCATCTTGATCTTAGCTATCTAGGGAATGAATAGAGTTGAGAATTATAAAACAAAACTTTTTGACTAGTGTCAACTTTTTGACAATTTTCACAAGTTTTGCAGAATGCATGTGTCCTTGAACATGGTGGGCCAATAAAATCCATTTTGAAAGATTTTTATAGCTGTCTTTTTTTATGAGAAATAACTTCCACATGCTTCAGAATGACAAAGTTTAATGACACTACTTACCTCATTGTCGGGAATGAATCTTTGAAATATTTGATCAAGACAATATTTGAGTAAGTTAGGGTCATCACAATAAAAGTTCTTCACTGCGCTCAAAAATTTTTCTTTGTCTTGGGTACTCCAATCAGCTGGCAAATGTCCTAAAGCAAGAAAATTGATATTTTTATCATACCACGGCATTGGACTAAGAGAAAGTAAGGATTCGTTAGGAAAGTAATCATCAATTGATGTGATATCAGATGTCGAATAACCTTACCACTGCGCAGAGTAGTGACTGATTTGACTCATCATCTTTCTCATAAGGTTCAAGAGAGGGTTTTTTAATAACCTTACCACTGCGCAGAGTAGTGACTGATTTGACTTGATCCATGTGTTGGTTTCCAGAACTACTTGCATTTGCATTATATTGCCCCTTGGAATTTTGTTGTGGTTGAGATGGAAACTTACCTTTCTCTTGGAAACTGAGAGCAGATGTTAATTTTGCAAGAGTATCTTTAAAATCTGTCATGTTTTGAGCAAGTTGAGTATTGATTGTCTCTTGCTTTTCAATGAATGCATGCAATGTTTCCTCAAGATTTCTTCTAGGATGTGGAGCATAAGGAGGTGCATATCCATGAGAATTTTGGAAATTGTGGTGTGCTTGAAACGGTGGTTGTGAAGTTTGTGCATTGTTGTTCTCACTCTTCCAACTAAAATTTGGGTGATTTCTCCAACCAGCAAAATTTGTTACGATGTCGCGGTCGCACAAATTAATTACCCTTACACTTAAATCACACAAGATAGTATAGAGCAAGCAAGGGATCGATCCCACGACGAAGATTTAGTTCAGATTTTTATGCTATACGTTATGCAATTGGGGGGTTTTGATTTGTGATAATCTAAAATATGGAAGAAATTAAACTAGTGAACACGATCAATTAAAACTGAAATTTATCAAGAAAACAAACCTTGGTCACAAGCACACATCCACCTACAGAAATCAAAACTGATCCTTAAAACGAAACTCCAGTTTATATTCTGAATTTTTATCTTTTCTTAACTTTGGTTAATTAACGGATCCGCCGTATAACTAGCCCTAACCAACAAATAATCACAGTGTCCGCACTAATGATTTAATCTAATGGCAGCCTTAAGATCTAGATAAATTCATTAATCTTAACAACCAAGTTGTCTGCTTGTGTTGCTTTGATCGAATGTTTTCCCTAAGTTTAATAACGTAGTTCCGCCACAATTATCATGCTTAGTTGCTTCACAAGTTTATATACGCTAACTCCGGTTCTGATATCAAACTTAGCAATAGATTGTTCACAATAATAACTTAGAGTCCGCTCTAGCAATTATCAACAACAATCATAGAAAACATGCATAGGAAAACAATCATACTCATTCATAATACAAACTGAAAATAAATGAAGAATAAATCTCACAGTTCTTGAAATCTGAAAGTTTCTGCATCCTTGCAACCAAGAAAAGAGCTTAGCCTTGCATATCTATTGAACAACTACTCCTAAAGATAAAAGAAAGCATTATTTCTAGTATGTAGAGAGGAGAGTTTGTGTTTCTTCACTTCTAGTTGCTACCACCTTTCTTTGATTCTATTGCACTCCCTCCTCTTCTTTCTTGGCTCTCTTGGTGTCTATATATAGGCTTCAATGGCAGCTCCTCTTGCTTCTTTATCAATAATGGTGGCTGCCAAACATGACAAACTTTGACATTAGTAGTCACCACAAACAACCCACCATTGTAGCCTCCTTCTTTGATAATGGCAGCATTCCAACTTGTAGCTGGTTTGTGGTTGGTGATTTGAGGTTGGTGGATTGAGGTTGGTGGCTACTTTTCTTGACCTTCTAGATTGATTTACTAGAGGGGCTAAATTGTTGAAATTATAACTTGGATGATAGTTTAGAAGCTTCGAAACATAATTTGGACTCATTTCTTCACGAAACCTGATTGCTGGCAGAATTCAGTTGTCATCTTTGAAAACTCATATCGCCCTCATCTGACATCGTTTTTGGCTGAAAATTGGAGCGTTTCTAGACCTTTGAGTCATGAATCCAAAAAAATTGAGTTTGCATCATGAAAATTGGACTTCTATAGCTCCAGATATGGAATTTTGAATGGACAAAGGTCAACAGTGGCAGAATACGAGATTTGACTTTGAAGGATGTGATTTCCATGATCTTCCTCTTTGTATTTTTCTTGCATTACATTTCCAGAAAGGTATGGATGTTAGCTTTTTAGAGCCACTGGAATCACTTCATTTTGATCTCTAGAAATCACTCTCTGCACAAAACATCGACTGAACATCAAATCTGCCAATTATCTCCAATTTACTCCTTTTTGCATTTTTCATCCAAAAGTGCCTACAAAACATAAAACAAAGAATATCAAGGCATTTTACATATAAAACATGGACAAAACATTAGGTAAATGTGGGTGAAACAATTGAATAATATGGTTACATCAGGGTTGTATGTTTGTGAGTATGGGTTGTGGTTGGCCCTTTGAAAACTGTTTAAAGCATGGGCTTGTTCATGGAGACATTCCTTAAAAGAAGGCAAGGTTGGACAATCGTTGGTTGAGTGTTCATTTGTTTCACAGATTTGACATACAATGTTTTCAACAGATTTTAATTGATCACTCTTTTTCAATTCTAGTGCCTCGACTTTTCTAGCTAAAGATGCAAACTTGGCTTGAAGGTCATGATCTTCCCTAAGGTTGTACATGCCTCCACTAGATGTGTGAGGTTGAGTTTTACTCGGTGCCTCATAAGTACCCGCAATGTCCCAATTTTGAGCATTTTCAGCTAACAAGTCTAAGTACTCATTGCTTCATCAGGATCTTTATCTTCAAAAGTTCCATTGCACATCAATTCAACCATTTGCCTATCTCTAGTTGTTAACCCTTCATAAAAATGTGAAACTAATCTCCATATTTCAAAACCATGATGAGGGCAAGTACTAAGCAAGTCTCGATACCTATCCCAACATTGGTAAAATATTTCTCCTGGTTTTTGAGTGAAAGTGGTGATTTGTCTTTTAAAAGAGTTTGTTCTCTGAGATGGGAAAAACTTCTTTAAAAACTGTTGTTGTATTTCATCCCAAGCACGAATGGATCCTGGTCTCAAATTTTGTAGCCATGTTTTAGCTTTATCTTTTAATGAAAAAGGAAAAAGCTTTATCTTTTAATTATTTAAATTATTATCAAAAAATTGATGTCTTCTCCCAAGTGTAGGAGTGTCGAAATAATAAATAACCCGGCAAGACCGGGGTCGAACCACAAGGAGGTTAATTGTACAAATTATAAATAACAATAATACAATTACAATAACAATAACAATAACAACAACAACAACAACAACAACAACAACAATAACAACAACAACAACAACAACAATAATAATAATAATAATAATAATAGTAGTAGTAGTAGTAGTAATAATACTAATAATAATAATAATAATAATAAAGAAAAAGAAGGAGAAGATGAGAACTTTGAGATGGAATAATAACGTAACGATTAAACAATGATAATAACAAATGTCAAGGTTAGAGGTTCCACTAATGGTATATCAAACAAGTATAGTATAAACTCTTATTATTGAATTGGAAACCACACACAAAGGAGGTTCCAATCAGATTATAGATTGTTAACATGATTACATTAGTCATCTTATTCAATTAATGCTAGTACTTGTAAATCTCGTCAAGCATTCATGATTATAACTTATGTTAACAACAAATCAAGTTCCTTTCATAGCTCAGGTGTCGGTTATACCATACAGTATGGGCTATGAGAGTGCCAAGTATTTGTTGTACCAAGTGTTATACAACATAAATCAAGATTAGTCATTTAACAAGCAAAGTATTAAAGAGTGAACAAGATAACAAATACAAAACATGTTAGTATCAAACATTAAAGTCCATATTAAGTTTATACTATACTTATTCTTACACCATTAGTGTAGCCTTTTCACCTTGACATAATAAACTTAGCTAGACATAATGAAAGAAAGAAAAATAAATAAACAAAATAAGAACACAAATAAGATAAAAGTTAACTAAGTAAATGAAAGGAAATGAAAGGCATAAACTTGATATTAATGAAAACAAAGCATAAACATTACAAAAAATACAAAGAGAGAAAGCAAGAGCATGATCTTGATATGGAAACCAATATGCCTAAATGCATGGCAAATGCCTCCTTTTATAGGCCAAAATTAGGAACTATTGATTTGATGACTAATTGACTTATCTTCTCTTGTCTGCCCAAAACGTCATTGATAACGTCAAAATTGGAGCCACTCGAAAACATGAAAATTGTAGGCAATTGTCTCAGCTTTCTTGTGTAAACAATTTAGCTCATTTCGACTTCTAGAACTCCAGATATGGCCAAAATACTGAATAGTGCTCGGGCTGGAGGATAGATTTGGACTTCTTTGTTGTTGCTACAATTTGGACTTGAAAATGGCCTTTTTAAATCTTGGGCTCCATATGAAAGTTATAGGCCTATGTCTTACCTTTCCATCCATATAAAGTAAACCTAAATCTGAGATCTATAGCTTCAGATATGACCCAATTACCAAACAGTGTTTCGGTTTGGATTGCACCGACATCTCTTTTCTAAGTTTGGCCATCTCTTTATCCTTTCAATTTGAATTCTTAAATTCATCAATCAATCCTTTCATTTATATGATAGGCCTGCATTTAAAATGAACATTTACCACAAATTAAAGGTATCTTATGTTATTAGATATATTATTATAAAACATGCTTTAGTTAAGGAGTTATTGATACTTCAAGTGCAAAATGATGATATAAAACCTTGATAAAAATGCACTTTTAAGTACTAATCAATGGTGTTTATGCTACAATTTAAATTATTATATGTGTTGCAGAACTCCTCAAATTCCCTTAAATGCAAGTATGGATTTTCCAATACTAAGCCATGAAAAGAAGGTAAAAGTTGAATAATACCTGGTTTAAAATTAAAATGAGATGCATCGGGAGGAAAAACTATGCATGATGGTGCACTTGTTCTTGTGGGATTCATGTAGTTTCTAAGTGTTCTAGCATGGTTATTCTCATTATTCTCATTATGAAGTGATTGATT
>NW_011500821.1:0-3720 GCF_000495115.2 Populus euphratica | reverse complement strand
TGATGACTTGGAGAACTTAAATTGCAAGGATAAAGAGATGGCCAAACTTAGAAAAGAGATGTCGGTGCAATCCAAACCGGAACATTGTTCGGTAATTGGGTCATATCTGGAGCTATAGATCTCAAATTTAGGTCTACTTTATATGGATGGAAAGGTAAGACATAGGCCTACAACTTTTGTATGGAGCCCAAGATCTAAAAAGGCCATTTTCAAGTCCAAATTGTAGCAACAACAAAGAAGCCCGAATCTGTCCTCCAGCCCGAGCACTGTTTAGTATTTTGGACATATCTGGAGTTCTAGAAGTCTAAATGAGCTGAATTTTTTACACAAGATAGCTGAGATAATTGCCTACAACTTTCATGTTTTTGAGTGGCAAGGAAGAGTATGATCTTGATCTGGAAACCAAGATGCCTAAATACATGGCAAATGCCTCCTTTTATAGGCCAAAATTGGGAACTATTGATTTGATGACTAATTGATGAGTGGGTGGCCAACTCTTGACTTGGTGACAATCCTTATCCTCTCTTGTCTGCCCATAATGTCATTGATAACATCAAAATTGGAACCACTTAAAAACATAAAAGTTGTAGGAAATTGTCTCAGCTTTTTTGTGTAAACAATTTAGGTTATTTGGACTTGTAGAACTCTAGATATGGGTCAAATACTGAACAGTACTCGGTCTGGAAGACAGATTCAGACTTCTTTGTTGTTGCTACAATTTGGACTTGAAAATGGCTTTTTTAGATCTTGGGCTTTTCCATCCATATAAAGTAGACCTAAATATGAGATTTACAACTCTAGATATGACCCAATTACCGAACAGTGTTCCAGTTTGGACTACACTGGCATCTCTTTTCTAAGTTTGGCCATCTCTTTGTCCTTTGAACTTCAGTTCTTAAATGCATCAATCAATCCTTTCATTTATATGATAGGCCTACATTTAAAAGGAACATTTACCATAAATTAAGGGTATCTTATATTATTAGATACGTTATTATAAAACATGTTTTAGTTAAGGAGTTATTGATACTTTAAGTGCAAAATAATGATATAAAACCTTGATAAAAATGCATTTTTAAGTACTAATCATAATTCTCAACTCCATTTATTCCCTAGAGAGCTAAGATCAAGATGGGGCAGTCTATTTATTAAGAAACATGTGTATCCTTATGGGGCCTTTGATATTGAGAATTCAATGAATGACAATGTTTTTAAGGAAAATAGACATTTCAATGAATGACAATGATTTTAAGGAAAATGGACATCGTTTGAAAGCTTACTTTGATAATTTTCCTAGTGAAAATGAATCAACTGGTTTGAATGATCTTGTAGATAAAGGTTGATTATTTTGTTTTTCTCACATTGTTTTTGTGTTTCTTTTTTAGTGATTTTTGCTAGTTTCTCTCACCCCGGTCAAATAGCGGATAACAATACTTCACAACTTAAGTTGGTTCTTTTAGTTTCCCAGAATAACTGATATCTGTGTATATATTTGTGCAATTCTTTGAATCTCTCTTCCAATTCTCATTTGATAATGGACACTAATCTTGAAAAATTGAAAAAGTATTTTCCTACTCTGTCTTAGAATGCGATTACAAAAATTTATCATGCTAGATGTGCAAGATTGAGATTGTTAATGAATCATGGAATTTTTGAAGATATTTGTTGGTTGATTGAAGCAAAGATCCGATTATCAGGTGATTCCTCGAATTCCTTCATTTCACACATGTCTGGAACAAGTAAAAGCACCTTTGCAAAGAAACATCGTGCAAAATGACTGAAAGTCTATCATCGATGTGCCAGATGGACTTGTAATGCACAATGTCGTTATTTAGGAATGGTATCTATAAACCGTGAAGATAAAATACAATTCATTAAGGATGGTTTGAGTAAGGAGTCTTTGGATAATCTTTTATTAACTCTTTAGACGCGTCCTAGTGGTGATGTGCATCATGCAATTCATGATTTATGGCCATTATTTCATAAAGAACATGATCGACTTAGTCTTGGGAATCTGACTAAAAAAGACCCTGTTTGCCAGTTTTTTTAAAAACTAGATGGGAAGCCTATCCCCGACCTATAGAGGGCGTTTAAGCCGTTCTTATACATTAAACCAAGGGAAGATGTCTGCCACAATCACAACTACCTGTACATACACATTGATTAGTACTTAAAAGTGCATTTTTATCATGGTTTTATATCATCATTTTGCACTTGAAGTATCAATAACTCCTTAACTAAAGCATGTTTTATAATAATATATCTAATAATATAAGATACCTTTAATTTGTGGTAAATGTTCATTTTAAATGCAGGCCTATCACATAAATGAAAGGATTGATTGATGACTTTAAGAACTTAAATTGCAAGGGCAAAAAGATAACAAAAATTAGAAAAGAGATGTCGGTGCAATCCAAACCGGAACACTGTTCGGTAATTGGGTCATATCTAGAGCTATAGATCTCAGATTTAGGTCTACTTTATATGCATGGAAAGGTAAGACATAGGCCTATAACTTTCATATGGAGCCCAAGATCTAAAAAGGCCATTTTCAAGTCCAAATTGTTGCAACAACAAAGAAGCCTGAAGTTGTCCTCCAGCCCGAGCACTGTTCAGTATTTTGGTCATATCTGGAGTTCTAGAAGTCCTAGTGAGCTCAATGTTTTACACAAGAAAGCTGAGACAATTGCCTACAACTTTCATGTTTGCAACTGGCTCCAATTTTGACGTTATCAATGACGTTTTGGGCAAACAAGAGAAGATAAGGATTGTCACCAAGTCAAGAGTTGGCTACCCACTCATCAATTAGTCATCAAATCAATAGTTTCCAATTTTGGCCTATAAAAGGTGGCATTTGCCATGCATTTAGGCATCTTGGTTTCCAGATCAAGATCATGCTCTTCCTTTCTCTCTTTGTATTTTTTTGTATTGCTTATGCTTTGCTTTCATTAATATCAAGTTTATGTATTTCATTTCCTTTCATTTTCTTAGTTAACTTTTATCTTATTTTTGTTTTTATTTTGTTTATTTATTTTTCTTTCTTTCATTATGTCTAGCTAAGTTTATTATGTCAAGGTGAAAAGGTTACACTAATGGTGTAAGAATAAGTATAGTGTAAACTTAATATGGACTTTAATGTTTGATACTAACATGTTTTATATTTGTTATCTTGTTCACTCTTTAATACTTTGCTTGTTAAATGATTAATCTTGATTTATGTTGTATAACATTTGGTACAACAAATGCTTGGCACTTTCATAGCCCATAATGTATGGTATAACCGACACCTGAGCTATGAAAGGAACTTGATTTGTTGTTAACATAAGTTATAATCATGAATGTTTGACGAGATTTACAAGTATTAGCATTAATTGAATAAGATGACTAATGTAATCATGTTAACAATATATAATCTGATTGGAACCTCCTTTGTGTGTGGTTTCCAATTGAATAATAAGAGTTTATACTATACTTGTTTGACATACCATTAGTGGAACCTCTAACCTTGACATTTGTTATTATTATTGTTTAATCCTTACATTAATTTTCCATCTTCAAGTTCTCATCATCATCATCTTCTTCTTCTTCTCTTTCTTTATTATTATTATTATTATTATTATAGTTATTATTGTTATTGTCATTGTTGTTATTATTGTTATTACTATTATTATTGTTGTTATTATTATTATTGTTGTTGTACTATTGCCGTTTATAATTTAT
>NW_011509347.1:0-519 GCF_000495115.2 Populus euphratica | reverse complement strand
ATATTTTTCATTGACTAACTTTTTTAATGATAAAAAAATATAGAAAAATTATAAAAATAATTTCTTAAAAATCACTTTTCAAAACATAAACACAACTCATCTCTTAATATATTCTGTTAAATCAAATTATGTTTAACCATAACACTAATTTTATCATTTTTTTAATTACAACTAATAGAGACGAATGCATTTTTTATAAGCTTGAGTAGTCATAACCTGTAATTATGATTTCTAAAAATTATTTTTGAAAAAAAAAAAAGTTTTTTGAAATTTTTGTGAGTGCATAGAAAATTCTCAAACTTCGGAACCCTTTGACTATCACTTAAATTCATCCCTACCAAGAGCGTCTATCTTCGATCAAATTGCAGAGATCAACATTATCCCTTAAATCCCTTCAATTCATATTAATCATTCTTTTAAGCATATAATTCGAGCGAAACAGCAAAATTTTATTGGATCATGCTCTCATCATCGGGTCCTAGCTGTTATATGATCATACCCAAAAGAAATCATTGGTCT
>NW_011509348.1:0-519 GCF_000495115.2 Populus euphratica | reverse complement strand
TTTAATTATTAGATCTTTATGACGCAGATCCCAGGTTTGACTGGTTAACCCAATTGATTCAAATTGTTTTTCTTTCTCGTCATTACTTTTATTCTTTTGATTTCATCTTTTAATATTGTATGCAGTTCACGGTGAAAAGACTGATGTTTTTTTTTTTTTTATGTCTTTTGTTGTGGACTGCATAGTACAATCTACGGTGAAAAAGTTAATGTTTTTTTTCTTTTTAATTAACTTTTTTTTTGTTGATATTAATTTTTTTTATTTAATTATCAGAATTTCACGACACGAATCTCAAGTTTGATGGATTAACCCAGTTAATTTAATTTTTTTCTTCATTAGTTTTTTTCTTCATGTTGGTTTTTTTTTCTTTGTTTTGTTCTTTAATTAATCTATTTAAGTATCATACTTTTATAACATAACTTTACAGCCAAACTCATATCCAAGACTATTGAGTTTGATATTACAGCCAGACCCACTTAAACTTGAGTTTTTCAAGTTTAATATTATTATAAATATTAC
>NW_011509349.1:0-519 GCF_000495115.2 Populus euphratica | reverse complement strand
TTCTATGTGGTAAAAACATAACCATTTAACATGATTTAACTACAAATCACAGGATTTGAAAGAAAAGAATTATCAAAAAGTAAGAAAGAAAATGTCTTTTTTCCCTTATAAAAAAACATACCGTGGACAATATACATGAAACATGCATCACTTAGGAGGTTTGCATTGGCCTGATCCAGGCAGGTAACTGCAGGGATTAGGTCCTGATGGCTGAACGGGACGGTTACTTTGTGGAGAGTACATGCTGCTTGCTCGGAATTTTGGTTGCTTGGTTGCAATCACAAGAGTAACACCGGCAGCAAGGATCAGCAACAAAAGTATACGAAAGAGAGGTCTCATGAAGATACTCATCATGGTTTTGATTATAACTTTCAGAGAAGGCTATGAAATACATCGAGAGAGAGAGCAAGGGTTTTTATACATGGATTTCCAATTCTGCCAAGGAATTTTGTATTGTCACTTAAAGGGAAAAAAACAGGTATTTACTGATATACCCCATTGTGCGGTGAAATTACATAA
>NW_011509339.1:0-520 GCF_000495115.2 Populus euphratica | reverse complement strand
TATAGATAAATTTGTATTATTTCAACTCATCCAACTTAAAAATAGACCTAAAATGATCATAAACGAGTCAACACTAAAAATTTTATAACTCGTAGATGATCTTATAACATTTACTGGAGAGCCTAGATTGCTAATAAAAATACCTACCTTTCTAACTTCATGTTCCTGTCCATGACAAGCAATTTCATCATTTATTAAGGGCTTTTTGAAATGTTTAGCCTCCCAGCATTCTAAAGTCTACCACAAAATAAATTAAGTGTATTGTTGCCAGAACAAGTTCTATCTTATCAATTCATTTATAAATTATTTTGATATAATGAAATGGATTTGAAAAATTAATATAAATTGATTTTTTTTCATATTTCATTTTTTAATTTTGTTGTTAGATATTATTTAAAAAAAATTAGCTCTATGTTTTTTTTTTAAAAAAAATTATCGTGTTATTTTGGTTTTGTGACCTAGACCATAAAATTTACAGATTAACAAGGGTTAATTTACTTTTTATTATCCAGGTTACATA
>NW_011509338.1:0-520 GCF_000495115.2 Populus euphratica | reverse complement strand
GAGCTATTAATGACAAATCATCTTATTGGAACTTTCTTTATATTATACTTATTTGAAATACTATTAGTGGATCCTCTAACCTTGACAACTATTTTTATCATTGTTTAATCTTCACATTAATCTTGCATCTCAAAGTCCTTTTTAACTCACCACTACCACCACCATCACTATCATTATTATTATTATTATTTATAATTTATATAGTTAACCTCCATGTGGTTCGACCTTGGTCTTGCTGGGTTATTTATTACTTAGACATTCCTACACTTGGGAGAAAACATCAATCTTTAGGTTGTGTCACACAACCAAAAAAAATTTACAACTCGGTTAACCTGAAATTCTAATTTGATGATTCCTTTTAACTATAACCAAAATTTATCTACAGCTTGATTAGTCTAAAATCTTAATTCCTTTTAACTAGAACCAAAATTTATCTATAGCTTGGTTAATCTAAATTCTCAATTCGGTAATTCTCTTTAACCAGAACCAAAATCTCTGTCTATAGCTCGATTAACCTAAA
>NW_011509337.1:0-520 GCF_000495115.2 Populus euphratica | reverse complement strand
AGTTTTGCAATAAAAAACATATCAATCACCCTAAATATCATACTTGAGATAATCTATATCATTATTTATTATAAAAATGTAAGTTTTTTTTTTTTATGCTCAAGATTGCTTAAACTAACATTTTTTTTTAAAGTCTAAACTAATAGAGTGATTTGGATTTAGGCTTGAGAATGGTTTGGTCCATATTTAAACAATAATCAGGTGTTGAACCCACTTGAATGATGAGTTATTGATGGAGATTAAATCCATAAGGATTATGTAAATTGGAATACATTGAAGACCATTAGGGCCTATATGAGATCATGATGATCCAACTCAATTTGATCATAACATCAAGGAAGATATTTCAAATCCAAAACAAATAACATATATCAACATGATTATAGGCATACATTCACTAATTCAAATACATGACAACCAATATCTAAAAATAAAAGTTGAGAATATATCATGTATCTTGGGTTGAGTTATCAAAATAGATAACAACTTATACATCACAAAAAAAACACCAAATAAAAAA
>NW_011509342.1:0-520 GCF_000495115.2 Populus euphratica | reverse complement strand
AAAAATTAGTTTTAAACGTGTTTTTAAAAATTTTCTTCGCCTTAAATTATTTTTTTATAATTTTGAATTATTTTAATATATTAATTTGAAAAATAAATTTTTAAAAATTAAATAATATTATTATAATGTATTTCTAAATAAAAAATACTGAAATTACTTTTTTTTTTTGTATTTAAAATTAATATTTTTGGAAAAGAAAAATAGCATCTTTGTGAATGTTGTCCACTCCCTTTTGGTCTTCATGATCCATGCAATTATCACAACAAATGTCACAAGTTAATCATGAATGCAAATGGATTAATGGAGTAGATGATTCACATTTGGAAGGAATAATAATTCAATTAGAACTACATGGATTGATGAGTAATAGTCATTTGAGACCCATCATTTAAAAACTAGTATACGAATATTTAAGAAAATTAGTACTTTAATCTTTTTTCATTTCATGGAAGAATTAAGCAAGTAACTCCTTTTTTTTTCTTTCCATAACAAAGCTTATATTAGCAAATAAATTCCCATG
>NW_011509340.1:0-520 GCF_000495115.2 Populus euphratica | reverse complement strand
CAACTACATATATAACCCATCTTTATCTTCTTCTTCACATGCATACGATTATCTGAATTTTTCTATGTAAAAAAAAAAAAAGATTATGTGAATTTCCCTTGGTGTCTATATACATTTCGATTTTGCGTGGCCAAAAGCATGGGACGCTGATATCTCACTTTAAGGACACAAAACTCAAGAACATACAAAAAGAAAGGCTTAAAACAACTAAATTAAAAAGATATATAGATAAAGGAAACTTACATGTGATGCAACAAAGTAAGCAATCATGTTGAGAGCGATTCCCCACCAAACAGTTCCAAATATATAGCCAGAGAGGCTTTGCATGCGTCGGAGGAGGCAGACGGAATAGTGTATTTTTGGGAGATATTGGAAGAGGAAAATGATCAGAAACACGTTCATCATTAGCGTTACTGATCCTTTTTGCAACAGAGATGGAATTGCCACCCATAAGACAATCTGCAGTGAGGAAAGCAAGCATATATCCTGTGTGTCAACTTCAACAAATCATGGACACTTT
>NW_011509344.1:0-520 GCF_000495115.2 Populus euphratica | reverse complement strand
CTTGAAGTACATTAGCGATCATATTATGAATTTTTATCAGACTTTAGAAAAAACTAACACATGGGAGTAACATAAGAGAAAAAACATACCATATTGGTTAGTTAAAAGAGAGGACATTTGCTGGAATGAAGAGAAATCTAGTTACAGCTAGAACTGAAGCTAAATCAGTGAGAGAGAGGGGAAAATCGGTTGATAGTGTAGTCGAATGAAGCGTGTAGCTGCTTTCCTTAGCTGCCAATCTTCAGCTGTTGTTCATACCTACCCTTCTCTCAAGGCCGAGGGGTCAACAGAACCACAAACTGTAGAACGAAAGACAGAAAACAGCGACTGTCTGAGAAACCCAAGTTACTAATGGGCTAAAAGTCGCTGAACATTGGGCCAATCGACTCACATGCAACCCACCATTGCAACAGACAAAAGTAGACATGTCAGAGGATGTAACTTATATTACGAGGCGTAGGCAAAGGTCTCTGTGTCCTTTTCTGTGTGCTATTGCTTTGCTGGTTTCGATCAGTAAATT
>NW_011509345.1:0-520 GCF_000495115.2 Populus euphratica | reverse complement strand
CAACACAGCCTTGATAAACATCTTAGTTCTTTTGTTTCTGTCCTTTTCACTTGAATCTCTTTCACCCAACTTTCTGGAAACAATTGATGCTTTAAAAGTTCCTAATCTTGAAACAAAGTCTGATATTTTTATTTGTATGGTATTGACACTGAACCCACTTGTTAAACAGTAAGAAATCAACAGTTCTGCAAGACCTATGGCCTAGTTTATTACATATCGAGGAACTTTCTCTCGTTTGATTTGAAGCAATCCGGAATCCCGTTATCTGAACATGGTTTGTTATGCCCACTAATACTAAAAGTGAAAAGCTTGACTGCCTGCTTTAACTGTTTGTTTGCTTCTGATTGTGTATCCATGTCTCTATTGACCTCGACCTTAACCCTGATTTAGGCCTAACACTGGCAGTTTGCTAACTGAGAGCTCTTCCATTATGTTCGTTGAAAGTTAAGACGATGTACGCTTAAATCTGAATTTGTGTGTGAACTGTTTCTTCTCCTGTCAGGTACAGGGCAGTGACGAG
>NW_011500421.1:128494-161905 GCF_000495115.2 Populus euphratica | reverse complement strand
TTTAGGGTATTATGTGTTAAAACACCCCTTCGAGTTTAATTGCTTAGGTTAGGAAGGCTACGAAACCAAACTTATCTATATTTTTATTATCATCAATTGTTTTTATAAATTATATACCACCCCTTTCTCTTAATTGTTACCTTTAACAAAAGAACATAAATAGTATAATAATCCAATGTGCAACCCACAATCATATGTTAAAGTGTGTGTGTGTGAAAATGAAGGTTTATGAATACTTTTTAGCTAAGTATATGAGCAAAATCAATTAATAATAATTCAAGAATTTGTAAACCTGAATATTTCAATAGAATTATATGATAGACCTTGTTATGAATATTGCAAATAACCATCGGAAAATGTTTACTAAGATGCGTATCAAGAGTTAATAAAATTTTTCTTTACTCTGTCATTCTAATAATAATAGTTTTGTCAAATTGTTTTATTAAAAATAAAAGAAGTTAGTTAGTTAGTTAATTTTTTTTGTCAACTACTACCCTCTCTCCCTAACTAAAACAAAACGTTGTCCTCAATATTATAAGGTAGAAAGATAGAGTATAGAAGACATCACCTGAAACAACGAACACTAACAAACCTAGAACACTCTTAAATAAATATAAAAAATAACAAAATATAATAATAGAACCAAAAGACACAAAGCTTTTACAAACAAAGGCTTAAATTATAGTTGTGATTATGGCTCACATCTTCCCTTCATTTTACATCTAAGAATGGCTTAAATGCACTCTATAGATCGAGAATAGGCTTTCCATCAAGTTTTCTTAAAAACTAGCGAACAAGGTCTTTTATAGTCAAATTCTCAAGACTATGCCGAGTATGTTCTTTATGAAAATTGGGTTATAAATCATGAATTGCAAAATGCACATCTCCACCAGGATACGTCTCAAAAGTCAATAGAAGATTATTTAAAGGTTCCTTATGTTTTGCAATAAATCCTAACTTCTGATAATTTTCACAAACTTTGCAGAACACGTGTGTTTTTAAACATAGTGAGCCAATAAAATCCATATTGTAAGATTTTTGCAATCATCTTTTTTTATGAGAAATGACTCTCACATGCCTCAAAATGACAAAGTATAATGACACTACTTACCTCATCATTCAAAATATATCTTTAAAATATTTGATCAGGATAATATTTGAATATGTAAAGGTCATCCTTATAAAAGTTCTTTACTTTGTTCAAAAACTTTTCTTTGTCTTCTGTATTCTAGGAAGCTCGCAAAAATCCTGGAGCAAGAAAATTATCAATATTAGCAGACAAGGTATTGAAGCAATAGAAAGTGAAGATTCATCAAGAAAGTAATCATCAACTAGTGTGATGTCATATGTTGAATCTATTGTCAATTTTGACAAATGATCTGTGACAATATTTTTTGTGCCTTTTTGATCCTCGATTTCTTCCCGTTTGAAATTTTTAAAAATTTCAGAATCATGATTGACTTCCTTTTGTTTTGTCATGGCATGAGAAAATGGAAGTATTGGTGGGGAATCGATGTAATTGGACTTCTAGAACTCAAGGTATGGGTCTAAACACTGAACAATGTCTGGGCTGTAAGACAAATTCGGACTTTTTCATTGTTGCTATAATTTGAACTTGAAAATGGTCTTTTTAAATCTTGGACTCTTCATGAAAGTTTTAGGTCTATATCTTATCTTTCCATCCATATAGAGCAAACCTAAATCCATGATCTACAACTCCATTTATGATCCAATAACCAAGTGGTGTTCCAGTTTGGACTGAACCTACATCTCTTTTCTAATTTTAACCCTCTCTTTGTCTTCTCAATTTCAGTAGTTAAACTCATCAATCAATCCTTTGATTTATGTGATAGGCCTGTATTTAAGATGAACATTTACCTTAAATTAAAGGTATCTTATATTATTAGCTATGTTATTATAAAACATGCTCTAGCTAAAGAGTTATTGATACTTCAAGTGCAAAATGATGATATAAAACCTTGATAAAAATACACTTTTAAGTACTAATTAGTAAGCTTAAAAAATTATTTTTAATTTCTTACAATTCCCAAGGGATTTAATCTTTGAAAAAAATAGAGAATTTAATCCTTTATTTTGGTAAAATAGAAATTGATGAAGGTACATGATAAGTGACCTTCTGTTTTTTTAGGTTTCAAAGCAAGAGACTAGAGGTTTTGTTTGAAAATTTTTTCTCTTTCTTTGCACTTATTTTATAAGCTTGAATAATAACGAGTAGCTTTATTTGCAATGTCATGATTCTTGTGAAAAACTTCTTTTGCATTTTAAAAACTTTTATTGGTCCAAGTTGCTTACGTGCTTGATTAGAAACAGTTTTTAAAAGGCACATAATGCTAGTTAAAGCTTTTAGTAATGAAAGAAAGGGATTTTTAGGCTCAAAGAGTGTTTCAAGGTTCTAAAGACTTATGATCACTACCATATTGTCTTTCTTTTATTTTATCATGTTTCTTTGATTTGCCCTTTCTATTTTTTTGTTTTTTTTGTGGGGCATCTTCATTTTATTTTAACCTTAACTTGATCATTTTTTGTTTCTTCCATTTAGGTATGCCTTAACATTCTAATTTCTCAAGCTTTTTGGCTTTTTCACAACCTCTCTTTAGCTTTTGATCTTTAATTTTTTGCTTGTCCCTCTATGTGTGGTATAATCTTAGTTAAAATCAATCTTTGACTTTTGGAATTTCCATTTGTCCTTCAATGTGGGGTGTGATCCTAGCTACGATCAATTCTTGAGCATTGGAATTTCTATTTTCCCATAGTATAGGGTGTGATTATATTTAGGATTTCTACAAAGAAAAACTTATTCAAGCTCAAATAGTGACCATAAGCGATATATTTTTAAAACATGAAGTGATAAAAATGATGGTCTTTCATCATTTCAAAAACAAGTAATTACAACCAATAAATTTTATCCTCGTTTAGTATAATGATTTTGGAACTTTTGCATAAAGACTTCGAGTTGGTCACCTCAAAATGAGAATTACTTGAATAATTTGTTTGCCATTTAAAAAAAAGGTGTCTAAAAATGTTTGTAAGCAAACATCAAATTAATTTTTCAATTCAGAAGGAAATTTTAATCTTTCAAGATTATTTTGGCAAAGATGATTTTTACAAACTAATATGGTTAAAATATTTTAAATAGAGCAATAAGATCAGTCATGCTGGTTAATTTTATAAGTTTTTGTAAACCCCATTAGAAAAATTAAGTTAACTTGAGTTATAGTAGTACATATGGTTATTAAAAAACAAAATTGACTTGGTACCCACCCAGAAAAAACATGAGGGAACCTACCAATATATAACTTAAAGAAAACACTAGTATAAAAAATACAACATCTAAACATGGCCTATCCTTATTTAAGAGGGGTTATAAATACATTGGAAGAGAGAAAAAGTGACTTTACGTCTCCCCCATGGCTAGTTGAAACAGCCATAACAACCTCTTCTCTTACAAGTTCCATTAAAGAAGTTCATTTTATATCACCCATTCAAGATACTTGAGTGACAAAAGAATAAAGGTGAGGTGAAAAACCAAAAATATTAAAATGATATGAGAGAGAAAATGCCAGAAGGAATCATAGTGAAGGAGGAAGGAAAAACCAAAAAGAAAAAGAAGAAAATCACTAAAACACTCCCTCAAATTCTGTTAAATTTTGTGTGGTAAGGATAACCTTTAATCTTGCATTTTTTTATTTTGAATTTATTAGAATGACATGGGAGGAAAACCCCAAATGAGGTAACCTAAAGTTCTTATACCTCATGATTATGAAAGATCAAATGAAGAGATTAGAAAGTTGAGATAAAAAGATGATATTTTTAGATTGTATAACAAAAGAAATTAAAATATGTGAAAGACAAAACCCTAACTAGGGTTGACCTATTGAAGAAGTAAAGAGAGAATAGAATTGAAGGATACAATTTATCAATTAATAATCTTGATATATGATTATTTCACGTTAATATAGATATATTTGGAGTGAAAGTAATGATTTACATGAATGAAAGAATGGAGACAATATATTAGGTCAAGAGAAGAAAATAAAAGAAAACATCCTTAGATGATGAATATCTTTAAATAAACAAACAAGATATTATAAATTGAGTTTATACATGATACGAGGATAGTTACTAGTTTGTATTTAATGATATGAATTAGAAATGATTGTGAATGATGGAATGAACAGTTGGAAATAATGGCTTATGTTTTGGCCACCATAAAGATTTAGGAAAGAAAATCCTTGAAATGTAAATACTTGAATTGATTAAATACTAATTAGTGATAAATTAAATGAAATTATGGAAGTAAACATGATCCTTGAAGATGTCTAGCAAAATTATATAAATTAAAATACATAGAACACATTATATCATGTTATACCAGACGAGATTTTGATAATATTATATTGAAAAACACAAAAGTATGCTTTGTAGAGAAAGGACATAGGTTTCAGTTATCTTGGAAGAAAATAGAAAAGAAGGATCTTCATGAATATAATGATAATTAATGGATCCCCCTTAACAATATTTGATAATTGGATGAAATTGTAATAAATTAGAGATATTAAATGTTAATTTTACTTTATATTCTCTTGGAAATGAATTGTGATGTGGTCAATGTCCATAAAATATGTTATTAGATTTTGATTAGTAGTTAAAAGTGTATTTTTATCAAGGTTTTATATCATTATTTTGCACTTGAAGTATCAATAACTCTTTAAATGGAGCATGTTTTATAATAACATATCTAATACTATAAGATATCTTTAATTTATACTAAATGTTCATCTTAAATGTAGGCCTATCACATAAATGAAAGGATTGATTGATGAGTTTAACTACTGAAATTGAGAAGACAAAGAGAGGGCTAAGCTCAGAAAAGAGATGTTGGTTTAATCCAAACTGGAACACCATTCGGTTATTGGATCATAACTAGAGTTGTAGAACTTGGATTTTGATCTGGTCTATATAGATGGAAAGCTAATACATAGGCCTAAAACATTTATGGAAATGCAAGACTCAATTATACTATTTGGAAGTTCAAATTTTAACAACTATGGAGAAGTTGGAATTTGTCCTACAGCCTATATATTGTTCAGTGTTAGCCTATATCTCAAGTTCTAAAAGTCTAATTTTGCTTCTTTTTTTTGTTAGAAACCTGAGACAATCCATATCCCAAGTTCTAAAAGTCTAATTTTGCTCTTTTTTTTGTTAGAAACCTGAGACAATTTTCTAGAACTTTCATGAAGACTATCTGTTCAAATTCTAATGTTAGTAATGACGTTTTGTTCAGACAAAAGGATAAGAATTGTCACCAAGTCAAGATATGGCCACCCACTTAACAATTAGTCATCAAATCAACAATTCTAAATTTTGGCCTATCAAAGAAAGTATTTTTCATGCTTTTAGGCATCTTGGTTTTCAAATCAAGATCATGTTCTTGCTCTCTCTCTCTTTATATTTTTGTAATGCTTAATGCTTGACCGCTTTTTATGATCGGCTTGTTTTAACTCGCAAGTGCATGAGTGTGCGATGTAACAATTAACTCGGTAAGATTGAGGTCATATCCACAGAGAGCTAGATCTGAAAATTAAGCAAAGTAACAAAAAAAACTCAAGAGAAATTAAATTAACAATAACTTGGTTGAAAATAATTGATGGATTTGTTTTTAAAGATAAAAAAAATGTAAATAGATTTTAAATGACAAGAAAAAGTAAGTCTTGGTCCAAATCAATTTTAATGGTGATGTATTGGTGATTTCTTCAACATATATAAGATAACTCAACCTAATATCAACGATGGTGATATTAGATCAGAAGATATTACAATGAAGATTAGAAAGATGAAGATTGATTATTGCTTAAGAATGAACAAGTACTTTCATATTAAGTAAGACATTGAATCAAGCAATCTCTATACCAAAACTAAAGTTTGTGCATAAAAATTCAAGATTATAACATTACCTAAATGATTTCTAAAATTTCTTTACAATAATAAATCATTCATGAAGAAAATAAGAAGATAAACATTAAGATTCATTCATATCCTAAAGAACTCACCTCAATCACCATTATCCTTGATTTGGATCCAAGAAAGAGTTTAGCCAACCATGATTATATATAAGAACACTTCAATAAACATGAAAGAACTTGAATCCAACTGAAAAAATAAGTTTTACAAACTAAAGAACCGAAATCTATAAAGAAGAACACAATACAATTTCAGAAAAAATTCGGACACAAATCTGACTCTAACTTTGGACAGCAATTCGACCCTCTTAGAAGCTTTTTTTGGAGAAGTCTATTAGAGACATATTTATAGGCAATTCTGTCACCTTTCCAGATCATTAAAGAACAGCTCATTTGGACACCTGAGTCAAAAGTTATGGGCAAAACACCGAAAGGTGTTCTGAAAAATCAAATCAAGACAGCTTTACAACTACTTTGGTGCACGTTTTTCTTCCTCATTTATGAGGTGTCTCCTTCTTCTTTTTGACCCAAAATAATGTTAAAATATCCCCTCCAGCTTTCCATCCATGTGCTTGCCTTCTTGGATCAATGGATTGCCCAAAATAAATCAATTGTTATTTGTTGTGTGGACATGTAAGATCATGGATTGTGTTTGGGTTGATTTGAAGGTTGATTTGGGGTTGATTTAGGGCTGATTTGGGGCTGATTTTTGGGCTGAATTTGAGCATCAAATAAGTATACAAATGTACTTATTATTTGGGCTAAGATTGACATTGAAACCTTGAGTGTTTAATGGTTGAAGTTTGCACACAACATAAGGCAAGTTTGGGCTTGAAATAAATCATATGATATTCTTTTCTAGAATTGGAATAGAATTGATTTTTGGGACAAATTTGGAGCACTTATTTGAACCAAGATTTGCTTCAATCTTCAACTAAATGTCTCTTCAATTCTTTGTTCTGAATTCCGACGTTGAATTTTGTGAATTAATTCATTTAAGCTCCAAAAACCTATCGAAACATTAAAACAAACTTCATTACTAAAAAACACATCAATTATTATAAAAACAACCAAATAAAAACAATAAATACATATGTAAAATAAGAGACTTAATGACACTTTTGATGCACAATCAGAACTTTTAAAGATAAAGACCTTAATGAAGCAATGGAATACATGGACTTGTTAGCTAAAAATACTTAAAATTAGAACACTTTAAACATGTATAAGCCACCAAGTAAAACTCAACCTCATACATCTAGTGGAGGTATGTACAACTTTAGAAAAGATTCTGACGTCCAAGCCAAATTTGCATCTTTAACTAAAAAAAATTAAAGCACTAGAATTAAAAAAGAGTGGTCAATTAAAATATGTTCAAGATATTGTATGTCAAATCTGTTAAACCAATAAACACTCAACTAATGATTGTCCATCTTTGCCTTCTTTCAAGAAATGCCTCTATGAATAAGCTCATGCCTTAAACAGTTTTCAAAGGCCCAATCATAACCCATACACGCAAACATATAACCCTAGTTGGAGAAATTACCTAAATTTCAGTTGGAAGAGTGGTAACAATAATGCATAAACTTCACGGCCACCATTTCAAACGCACCATAATTTTTAAAATTCTTATGGATATGCATCTCCTTATGTTCCTTGACATAACCAAAAGATTGATGTCTTCTCCCAAGTGCAGGAGTGTCGAAGTAATAAATAACCCATCAAAACCAGGGTCGAACCACAAGGAGGTTAATTATATAAATTATAAACAACAATAATATAACAATAACAACAACAATAATAGTAATAATACTAATAATACTACAAATAATAGTAATACTAATAGTAATAGTAGTGGTAGTAGTAATAAAGAAGAAGAAGAAAAAGAAAAAGAAAAAGAAGTTGATGAGAACTTTGAGATGAAAGATTAATGTGAGGATTAAATAATGATAATAACAAATGTCAAGTTAAAGGATCCACTAATGGTATCTCAAACAATTTTAGTATAAACTCTTATTACTCAAAAGGAAACCACACACAAAAAAGGTTCCAATCAGATTATAAAATGTTAACATGATAATATTAGTTATCTTATTTGAATAATGCTAATACTTGTAAATGTTGTCAGGCATTCATGATTATAACTTATATTAACAACAAATCAAGTTCCTTTCACAGCACAGGTGTAGATTATACCATATGGTTGGGCTATGAAAGTGTCAATTATTTGTTGTACCAAGTGTTATACAACATAAATCTAGATTAACTATTTAACAAACAAAGTATTAAAAGTAAACAAGATAACAAATATGACACGATTAAAAGATTGATGTCTTCTCCCAATTGTAGGAGTGTCAAAGTAATAAATAACCCAGCAAGACTGTCGTTGAACCACAAGGAGATTAATTGTACAAATTATAAATAACAATAATACAACAACAATAACAACAACAACAACAACAACAACAATAATAATAATAGTAGTAGTAGTAGTAGTAGTAGTAGTAGTAGTAGTAGTAGTAGTAATAACAATAATAATAATAATAATAATAATAATAATAATAAAGAAGAAGAAAGAGAAGAAGAAGAAGAAGATGAGAACTTTGAGATGTAATATTAATGTAAGGATTAAACAATGATAATAACAAATGTCAAGATTAGAGGTTCCACTAATGGTATGTCAAACAAGTATAGTATAAACTCTTATTATTCAATTAGAAACCACACACAAAGGAGGTTCCAATCAGATTATAGATTGTTAACATGATTACATTAGTCATCTTATTCGATTAATGCTAATACTTGTAAATCTCATCAAGCATTCATGATTATAACTTATGTTAACAACAAATCAAGTTCCTTTCATAGCTTAGGTGTCGGTTATACCATACAGTATAAACTATGAAAGTGTCAAGCATTTGTTGTACTAAGTGTTATACAACATAAATTAAGATTAGTCATTTAACAAGCAAACTATTAAAGAGTGAACAAGATAACAAATACAAAACATGATAGTATCAAACATTAAAGTCCATATTGAGTTTACATTATACTTATTCTTACACCACTAGTGTAACCTTTTCACCTTGACATAATTAACTTAGCTAGACATAATGAAAGAAAGAAAAATAGATAAACAACATAAGAATATAAATAAGATAAAAGCTAACTAAGTAAAGGAAAGGAAATGAAAGGCATAAACTTGATATTAATGAAAGTAAAGCATAAACATTACAAAAAATACAAAGAGAGAAAGCAAGAGCATGATCTTGATCTGGACACCAAGATGCCTAAATGCATGGCAAATGCCTCCTTTTATAGGCCAAAATTGGGAACTATTGATTTGATGACTAATTAATGAGTGGGTGACCAACTCTTGACTTGGTGACAATCCTTATCTTCTCTTGTCTGCCCAAAACATCATTGATAACGTCAAAATTGGAGCTACTTGAAAACATGAAAGTTGTAGGGAATTATCTTAGCTTTCTTGTGTAAAAACTTTAGACATCTAGAACTCTAAATATGGGCCAAACACTAAACAGTGTTGGGGCTAGAAGATAGATTCGGACTTCTTTATTGTTACTACATTTTGGATTTGAAAATGGCCTTTTTAAGTCTTAGGCTCCATATGAAAGTTGTAGGCCTATGTGTTATCTTTCCATCCATATAAAGTAGACCTAAATCTAAGATCTAAAACTCTAGATATGACCAAATTACCAAAAAGTGTTCTGGTTTGGATAGCACCGACATCTCTTTTCTAAGTTTGGCGATCTCTTTGTCCTTTCAATTTCAGTTCTTAACTTCATCAATCAATCTTTTTATTTATGTAATAGGCCTACATTTAAAATGAATATTTACCATAAATTAAAGGTATCTTATATTATTACATATATTATTATAAAACATGCTTTAGTTAAGGAGTTATTGATACTTCAAGTGCAAAATGATGAAATAAAACCCTCATAAAAAATGCAATTTTAAGTACTAATCACCCCCCCAACCAGCTTATTACTAGTCTCTAGTAATCAAAGCACTAAAATAAAAAACAATTTGCAAATTCCACAAAGCAAGGTATTCATCATTCAACTACTATTAATCTATCTAGATAAACAAACTCTCATTAAATTTATATATCTGCTCAATACCTCTTAACAAGATATTAATAAATCTTTTTTTTTATGCTCAATATATCAACACATAATTATGGGGATTTTCTTGGAAGAAAATAAAATTTTTATTCTAATGTTTAAGGTTAACTTCTTTGGGTTAGGATTATTTTTATTCTAATGTTTAAGGTTAACTTCTTTGGGTTACGATTATTTTTTTTTTCTTTTTTTAATATATATACATATTACTTAAAACACCATGCATTTTTAACCCATGTAACGAGCTTTCGACTAATGACTCCTAGACCAGTTGGTCTTAGGGCATTAGGTGTTGAGACACCCCTACGAGCTTAGTAACTCGGGTCATAGATACTGATACGTAGATAGTGCAATGTTTGATTCCCTTAAGCTTTTCTCATCAACTCATGTAACAAGTGTTGGGCCAATAGCTCCCAAGTCAGTTGACTTTAGGGTATTGAGTGTTAAAGCACCCTTGTTCAATTTTATGTTCTCCAATAAAGCAAAAAATTGTAGCATAACCAGGGTCTTTATATTTCAAAGCATTATTGTTCTGAAGAATGGCACTTGTTCAGATAAAAAGACTTTCTTTTTCACATTCAGTTTCCTTTTCACCGTGCATAGATCTTTCAAAAATTTAGCATAGGAAGGAACCTGTTTAATAGCATCCAGCAAAGGTATATTGATTCTTAGCTATTTGAAAGTTTTAAAAATTTCAGAGTTGTGATTGACTTTTCTTTGTTTGGTCATGGCTTAAGGAAATGGAATTACTGGTGAGGAATCGGTCGTTTCTTTGTAATTTTCATATTCAACCCCTTCCTTACTCTCAAAGATTGACTCATCATCTTTCTCACAAGGCTCAAGAGTGGGTTTTTCAATAACCTTACCACTGCGAAGACTAGTGACTGATTTAACTTGATCCATTTGTTGGCTTCCGGAACTACTTCCATTTACATTGTACTGCCCCTTAAGATTTTGTTGTAGTTAGGATGGAAACTTAACTTTCTCTTGGAAACTGAGAGCAGATGTCAATTTTGCAAGAGTATTTTTAAAATCTGTCATCTTTTGAGCAAGTTGAGTGTTGATTCTCTCTTGCTTTTCAATGAATGCATGCAATGTTTCCTCAAGATTTCTTCTAGGAGGTAGAGTTATAGGTGCATATCCACGAGAATTTTGAAAATTATGGTGTGCTTAAAACGGTGGTTATGAAATTTATACATTGTTATTATCACTCTTCCAATTAAAATTTGGGTGATTTCTCCAACTAGGGTTGTATGTTTGCGAGTATAGGTTATGGTTGGCCCTTTGGAAACTATTTAAAGCATGGGCTTATTCATGGAGACATTCCTTAAAAGAAGGCAAGGTTGGATAGTTACTAGTTGAGTGTTCATTTATTTCACATATTTGACACACAATGTTTTCAATAGATTTTAATTAACCACTCTTTTTCAATTCTAGTGCCTTGACTTTTCTAGCTAAAGATGCAAACTTGGCTTGGAGGTGATCATTTTCCCTGAGGTTGTACATACCTTCACTAGATGTATAAGGTTGAGTTTTACCTGGTGCCTCATAAGCACCCACAGTGTCTCAATTTTGAGCATTTTCAGCTAACAAGTCTAAGTACTCCATTGCTTCATCAGGGTCTTTATTTTCAAAAGTTCTATTACACATGAATTCAACCATTTGCCTATCTTTAGGTGTTAACCCTTCATAAAAATGTGAAACCAATCTCCATGTTTCAAAACCATGATGAGGGCAAGTATTAAGCAAGTCTCGATACCTATCCCAACATTGGTAAAATGTTTCTCTAGTTTTTGACTGAAAGTGGTGATTTGTCTTTTGAAAGAGTTTGTTCTGTGAGATGGGAAAAACTTCTTTAAAAACTGCTGTTGCATTTCATCCAAAGCACGAATGGATCCTGGTCTCAAATTTTGTAGCCATGTTTTAGCTTTATCTTTTAATGAAAAAGGAAAAAAGCTTTAATCTGATGGTGTTCATGCTACAATTTGAATCATTATAGGTGTTGCAGACCTCCTCAAATTCCCTTAAATGCAAGTATGGATTTTCTAAATCTAAGCCATAAAAAGAAGGTAAAAGTTGAATAATGCTTGGCTTAAAATTAAAATGAGATACATCAGGAGGAAAAACTATGCATGATGGCACACTTGTTCTTGTAGGATTCATGTGGTCTCTAAGTATTCTAACACGATTATTCTCATTATTCTCATTATGAAGTGATTGATTATCTTCTTCGGCCATATTTTCTTAATATGATGAGAATACCCTATAAAGTCTACCACTTAATGTACGTGACCACGCTATCATGCACATGTAGGAATAGAATAAAAGGAAGAAGAAAACAAAAGAAGAAGAAACGAGAGAAAAGAAACAAAGTTATATACAAGAAAAGTTAAAAGAGAAAACAAAATAAATACTATAATTTGCATAAGAACTTACATCCCCGGTAACAGTGCCAAAAACTTGACACAATTAAAAGACTGATGTCTTCTCCCAAGTGCAGGAGTGTCAAAGTAATAAATAACCCGGCAAGACCGGGGTCGAACCACAGGGAGGTTAATTGTACAAATTATAAATAACAATAATACAACAACAATAACAATAACAACAACAACAACAACAACAACAACAACAACAACAATAATAATAATAATAAAGAACGAGAAGAAGAAGATGATGATGAGAACTTTAAGATGTAATATTAATGTAAAGATTAAACAATGATAATAACAAATGTCAAGATTAGAGGTTCCACTAATGATATGTCAAACAAGTATAGTATAAACTCTAATTATTCAATTAGAAACCACACACAAAGGAAAGTTCCAATCAGATTATAGATTGTTAACATGATTACATTAGTCATCTTATTCGATTAATGCTAATACTTGTAAATCTTGTCAGGCATTCATGATTATAACTTATATTAACAACAAATCAAGTTCCTTTCATAGTTTAGGTGTCGGTTATACCATACAGTATGAACTATGAAAGTATCAAACATTTGTTATACCAAGTGTTATACAACATAAATCAAGATTAGTCATTTAACAAGCAAAGTATTAAAGAGTAAACAAGATAACAAATACAAAACATGTTAGTATCAAACATTAAAGTCCATATTAAGTTTACACTATACTTATTCTTACACCATTAGTGCAACCTTTCACCTTGATATAATAAACTTAGCTACACAAAATGAAAGAAAGAAAAATAAATAAATAAAATAAAAACATAAATAAGATAAGATTAACTAAGTAAAGGAAATGGAATGAAATGCATAAACTTGATATTAATGAAAGCAAAGCATAAACATTACAAAAAATACAAAGAGAGAAAGCAAGAGCATGATCTTGATCTAGAAACCAAAATGCCTAAATGCATGGCAAATGCCTCCTTTTATAGGCCAAAATTGGGAACTATTGATTTGATGACTAATTGATGAGTGGGTGACCAACTCTTAACTTGGTGACAATCCTTATCTTCTCTTTTGTACCCAAAATGTCATTGATAACGTCAAAATTGGAACCACTTGAAAATATAAAAGTTGTAGGCAATTGTCTCAGCTGTCTTGTGTAAAAACTTCAACTCATTTCAACTTCTAGAACTCTAGATATGGCCAAAATATTGAACAATGCTCGGGTTGGAGGACAAATTCGGGCTTCTTTGTTGTTGCTATAATTTGGACTTGAAAATGACCTTTTTAGATCTTGGGCTCCATGTGAAAGTTGTAGGCCTATGTCTTATCATCTTTTTCTCCTTCTCCTTCTTTTTCTTTATTATTATTATTATGATTATTGTTGTTGTTATTGTTGTTGTTGTTATTACTACTACTACTACTATTATTATTATTAATATTGTTGTTGTTATTGTTGTTATTGTATTATTGTTATTTATAATTTGTACAATTAACCTCCTTGTGGTTCGACCCCGGTCTTGTTGGGTTATTTATTACTTTGACACTCCTGCACTTGGGAGAAGACATCAATCTTTTAGTCGTGTCAAGTTTTTGGCACCGTTGCCGGGGAGGTAAGTTTTGTATAAATTATAATATTTATTTTATTTTCTCTTTTCACTTTTCTTGTATATAACTTTGTTTCTTTTCTCTTGTTTCTTCTTCTTTTGTTTTTTTTTCCTTTTATTCTATTCCTACACGTGCATGAGATTGTGGTCACGTACATTAAATGGTAGACTTTGTAGGGTATCCTCAGCATTTTTAAAAAATATGGCCGAAGAAGATAAACAATCACTTCATAATGAGAATAATGAGAATAACCGTGTTAGAACACTTAGAGACCACATGAATCCCACAAGAACAAGTGCACCATCATGCATAGTTTTCCCTCCTGATGCATCTCATTTTAATTTTAAACCAGGCATTATTCAACTTTTACCTTCTTTTCATGGCTTAGAATTGAAAAATCCATACTTGCATTTAAGGGGATTTGAGGAGGTTTGTAACACATATAATGACTCAAATTGTTGCATGAACACCATTAGATTAAAGCTTTTTCCTTTTTCATTAAAAGATAAAGGTAAAACATAGCTATAAAATTTGAGACCAGGATCCATTCGTGCTTGGGATGAAATGCAACAATAGTTTTTAAAGAAGTTTTTCCCATCTCATATAACAAACTTTTTCAAAAGACAAATCACCACTTTCACTCAAAAACCAGGAGAAACATTTTACCAATGTTGGGATAGGTATTGAGACTTACTTAATACTTGCCCTCATCATGGTTTTGAAACATGGAGATTGGTTTCACATTTTTATGAAGGGTTAACACCTAAAGATAGGCAAATGGTTGAATTGATGTGCAATGGAACTTTTGAAGATAAAGACCCTGATGAAGTAATGGAGTACTTAGACTTGTTAGCTGAAAATGCTCAAAATTAGGACATCGCGGGTACTTATGAGGTACCGAGTAAAACTCAACCTTATACATCTAGTGGAGGTATGCACAACCTTAGGGAAGATCATGACCTTCAAGCCAAGTTTGCATCTTTAGCTAGAAAAGTCGGGGCACTAGAATTGAAAAAGAGTGTAAATTAAAATCTGTTGAAAACATTGTGTGTCAAATGTGAGAAACAAATGAGCACTCAATCAATAATTATCCAACCTTGCCTTCTTTTAAGGAATGTCTCTATGAACAAACCCATGCTTTAAACAGTTTTCAACTACTACCCTCTCCCCCCAACCAAAACTAGACATTGTCCTCAATGTTCTAAAGTAGAAAGATAAAGTATAGAAGATATCACCTGAAATAACGAACACTGACAAACCTGAAACACACTGAAACAAAAATAAGAAATAACAAAACATAATAATAAAACCAAAAGACACAAAAATTCACAAATGAAGGCTCAAATACAATCTAAGCTTTTTACGGCTTTCCTTAGTTGACCAATTTATACGACTCATGGAGGGATCAATTACAGGAATGAAGGATTGTAGTTGGTCAATTAATTGTTCAGCAGTAGCAGCAGAGATTATGATTTGTCATGCAGAAGATGTTAGAAATTCCTGTTCCACAGCATGATCAAGAAAAGACAACAACTTATCATAATAACCATTAACATTTAACAAACCTATGGGTTTATGGTGAATGTACAGTTGAGCCCAAGAGGAAATATAAAAGATCTCTTCCAATGTCCCTAGACCACCTGGTAAAGCAATGAAGGCATCAACATGGTTAAACATTGCATTCATTCGAGCCGACATTGTGGAGACCTGAAGTTCCTTTCCAATTGTTTTTCCAATGATGTCCCCTTGTGCTAAAGCTTCGGGGACGACCCCCAAACCTTGACTACCTCCTAAAAAATGCAGCTATTGACACACCTCCTATTAACCCAAGACTGCCTCCTCCATACACTAAATGAATCTTTCGCTCAGCTAGCACTTGACCAAGATAATTTGCTGATTCTAAAAACTCCTTTTCTTTCCCAGGACTAGATCCACCAAAAACACAAATATTTATTATATGATGACCTGAGGAACTTGCCATTTCTACACACTTCTGTAGTTGTTGAATGTATGGGTTGAGTAGAAATGAAAGGAAGGAAGAGAGGGTTTTATAGATGAGAAATTAGAAAGGCAATCATACCACCTATATGTAGGCTAGCTGGAGTCTCACACACACACTCTCTCTCTTTATTTATTTATTTATTTACTTTTGAAAAAGCATGTGTATGTATTGGTAGTTGTGATTGTGGCTCATATCTTCTCTTGGTTTTACGTCCAAGAATAGCTTAAACGCCCTTTATGGGTCAGGGATAGGCTTCCCATCTAGTTTTCTTAAAAACTGGCAAACAGGGTCTTTTTTAGTCAGATTCCCAAGACTAAGTCGATCATGTTCTTTATGAAATAGTGGCCATAAATCATGAATTACACGATGTACATCTCCACTAGGATGCGTCTCAAGAGTAAATAGAAGATTATCTAAAGACTCCTTACTTAGGCCATCCTTAATGAATTGTATTTTATCTTCACGGTTTATAGATACTATTCCTAAAGAACGACATTGTGTATTACAAGTCCATCTAGCACATCGATGACAGACTTTCAGTCGTTTTGCACGACGTTTCTTTGCAAAAGTGCTTTTACCTATTCCAGGCATGTGTGAAATGAAGGAGTTAGAGGACTCACCTGATAATCGGACCTTTGCTTCAATCTACCAGCGAATATCTTCAGGAATTCCATGATTCATTAACAATCTCAATCTTGCACATCTAGCACGGTAAATTTTTATAATCGCATTCTGAGGCAGAGCGGGAAAATACTTTTTCAATTTTTCAAGATTAGTGTCCATTTTCAAATGAGAATTGGAAGAGAGATTCAAACAATTGCACAAATATATACACAGATATCAGTTATTATGGGAAATTGAAAGAACCGACTTAAGTCACGGAGTACCGTTGTCCGCCATTTGACCAGGGTGAGAGAAACTAGCAAAAATCACTCAAAAAGAAACACAAAAACAATGTGAGAAGAACAAAATAATCAACCTTTATCTACAAGATCATTCAAACCAGTTGATTCAATTTCACTTGGAAAATTATCAAAGTAAGCTTTCAAACGATGTCCATTTTCCTTAAAATCATTGTCATTCATTGAATTCTCAATATCATAGGCCCCATAAGGATTGCTCCATATTGATCTTAGCTCTCTAGGTAATGAATAGAGTTGAGAATTATAAAACAAAACTTTTTGACCAGTATCAATCTTTTGACAATTTTCACAAGTTTTGCAGAATGCATACGTATCCTTGAACATGGTGGGCCAATAAAATCCATTTTGAAAGATTTTTCCAGCTGTCTTTTTTGACGAGAAATAACTTCCACATGCTTCAAAATGACAAAGTTTAATGACACTACTTACCTCATTGTCGGGAATGAATCTTTGAAATATTTGATCAGGGCAATATTTGAATACGTTAGGGTCATCACAATAAAAGCTCTTCACTTCGTTCAAAAACTTTTCTTTGGCTTGGGTACTCCAATCAGCTGGAAAATCTCCTAAAGCAAGAAAATTGATATTTTTATCATACCAAGGCATTGGACTAAGAGAAAGTAAGGATTCGTTAGGAAAGTAATCATCGATTGGTGTGATGTCAGATGTCGAATCTGTTGTCACTATTGACAAAAGATTCGCATCAACATTTTCGGTATGTTTTTCATCCATGATTTCTTCCTCAGAATAAATCATTTGCAAATCTTCAGATTCATCCAATTCATTTTTACTCAAAGTAGATTCAAGTTGATCATAAACTAATTTGTCAATATGATCTACTTCTTGTAAATCATTATCATCTCTAGGTTGCTTGCAAATGTTGAAAATATTCATCACCAATGTCATGTTTCCAAATGATAGCTTCATCAATCCATTCCTACAATTAATCAATGTGTTAGAGGTTGCAAGAAACGGACGTCCTAAAATAACAAGAAATGAATTACATGCTTCAACAGGTTCTGTGTCCAAGATAATAAAATCCACAAGATAAATGAATTTATCGACTTGTACTAACACATCTTCAATTATTCCTCTAGGCACTTTTATAGATCTATTGGCAAGTAAAAGAGTTATAGAAGTTGGTTTTAACTCACCTAGATTGAGACTTTGAAAAACTGAATATGGAAGTAAATTCATACTAGCTCCAAGATCAAGTAAGGCTCTTTCAATTTTATGTTCTCTAATAAAGCAAGAAATTATAGGACAACCAAGGTCTTTATATTTCAAAGCATTATTGTTCTGAAGAATAACACTTACTTGTTCAACTACAAAGGCCTTCTTTTTCACATTCAGTTTCCTCTTCTTAGTGCATAGATCTTTTAAAAATTTATCATAAGAAGGAACTTGTTTAATAGCATCCAGCAAAGGTATATTGATCCTTACCTGTTTGAAAGTTTCAAAGATTTCAGAGTTATGATTGACTTTCCTTTGTTTGGTCATGGCTTGAGGAAATGGAAGTGCTGGTAGAGAATTAGTCTTTTCTTTGCAATTTTCAGATTCAACCCCCTCCTTACCGTTAGAGATTGACTCATCATCTTTCTCATAAGGTTCAAGAGAGGGTTTTTCAATAACCTTACCACTGCGCAGAGTAGTGACTGATTTGACTTGATCCATGTGTTGGCTTCCGGAACTACTTGCATTAGCATTGTATTGCCCCTTGGGATTTTGCTGTGGTTGAGATGGAAACTAAGAGCAGATGTTAATTTTGCAAGAGTATCTTTAAAATCTGTCATGTTTTGAGCAAGTTGAGTATTGATTGTCTCTTACTTTTTAATGAATGCATGCAATGTTTCCTCAAGATTTCTTGTAGAAGGTGGAGCATAAGGAGGTGCATATTCATGAGAATTTTGGAAATTGTAGTGTGCTTGAAACGGTGGTTATGAAGTTTGTGCATTGTTGTTCTCACTCTTCCAACTGAAATTTAGGTGATTTCTCCAACCAGGGTTGTATGTTTGGTAATATGGGTTGTGATTGGTCCTTTGAAAACTGTTTAAAACATGGGCTTGTTCATGGAGACATTCCTTAAAAGAAGGCAAGGTTGGACAATCGTTGGTTGAGTGTTCATTTGTTTCACAGATTTGCCACACAATGTTTTCAACAGATTTTAATTGACCACTCTTTTTCAATTCTAGTGCCTCGACTTTTCTAGCTAAAGATGCAAACTTGGCTTGAAGGTCATGATCTTCCCTAAGGTTGTACATACCTCCACTAGATGTATGAGGTTGAGTTTTACTCGGTGCCTCATAAGTACCCGCGGTGTCCCAATTTTGATGGTGCACTTATTCTTGTGGGATTCATTTGGTCTCTAAGTGTTCTAGCACGGTTATTCTCATTATTCTCATTATGAAGTGATTGATTATCTTCTTCGGTCATATTTTCTGAAAATGATGAGGATACCCTACAAAGTCTACCACTTGATGTACGTGACCACACTCTCATGCACGTGTAGGAATAAAATAAAAAGAAGAAGAAAATAAAAGAAGATACAAGAACAAAGAAACAAAGTTATATATAAGAAAAGTGAAAAGAGAAAATAAAATAAATATTATAATTTATACAAAACTTACCTCCCCAGCAACGGCGCCAAAAACTTGACACGACTGAAAGATTGATGTCTTCTCCCAAGTGCAGGAGTGTCGAAGTAATAAATAACCCGACAAGACCGGGGTCGAACCATAGGGAGGTTAATTGTACAAATTATAAATAACAATAATACAACAACAATAGTAGTAGTAGTAGTAGTAGTAATAGTAGTAATAACAATAATAATAATAATAATAATAATAATAATAATAATAATAATAAAGAAAAAAGAAGGAGAAGAAGAAGAAGATGATGAGAACTTTGAGATGGAATATTAACGTAAGGATTAAACAATAATGATAACAAATGTCAAGGTTAGAGGTTCCACTAATGGTATGTCAAACAAGTATAGTATAAACTCTTATTATTCAATTGGAAACCACACACAAAGGAGGTTCCAATCTGATTATAGATTGTTAACATGATTACATTAGTCATCTTATTCAATTAATGCTAATACTTGTAAATCTCGTCAAGCATACATGATTATAACTTATGTTAACAACAAATCAAGTTCCTTTCATAGCTCAGGTGTCGGTTATACCATACAGTATGGGCTATGAAAGTGCAAAGTATTTGTTGTACCAAGTGTTATACAACATAAATCAAGATTAGTCATTTAACAAGCAAAGTATTAAAGAGTGAAAAAGATAACAAATACAAAACATGTTAGTATTAAACATTAAAGTCCATATTAAGTTTACACTATAATTATTTTTACACTATTAGTGTAACCTTTTCACCTTGACATAATAAAATTAGTTAGACATAATGAAAGAAAGAAAAATAAATAAACAAAATAAGAACATAAATAAGATAAAAGTTAACTAAGTAAATGAAAGGCATAAACTTGATATTAATGAAAGCAAAGAATAACCATTTCAAAAAATACAAAGAGAGAAAGGAAGAACATGATCTTGATCTAGACACCAAGATGCCTAAATGCATGACAAATGCCTCCTTTTATAGGCCAAAATTGGGAACTATTGATTTGATGACTAAAGTAGTAGTAGTAGTAGTAGTAGTAGTAGTAGTAGTAGTAGTAGTAGTAGTAGTAGTAGTAGTAGTAGTAGTAGTACTAATAATAATAATAATAATAATAATAATAATAATAATAATAAAGAAAAAGAAGGAGAAGAAGAAGAAGAAGATGAGAACTTTGAGATGGAATATTAATGTAACGATTAAACAATGATAATAACAAATGTCAAGGTTAGAGGTTCCACTAATGGTATATCAAACAAGTATAGTATAAACTCTTATTATTGAATTGGAAACCACACACAAAGGAGGTTCCAATCAGATTATATATTGTTAACATGATTACATTAGTCATCTTATTCAATTAATGCTAATACTTGTAAATCTCGTCAAGCATTCATGATTATAACTTATGTTAACAATAAATCAAGTTCCTTTCATAGCTCAGGTGTCGGTTATACCATACATTATGGGCTATGAAAGTGCCAAGCATTTGTTGTACCAAGTGTTATACAACATAAATCAAGATTAGTCATTTAACAAGCAAAGTATTAAAGAGTGAACAAGATAACAAATATAAAACATGTTAGTATCAAACATTAAAGTCCATATTAAGTTTACATTATACTTATTCTTACACCATTAGTGTAACCTTTTCACCTTGACATAATTAACTTAGCTAGACATAATGAAAGAAAGCAAAATAGATAAACAAAATAAGAACATAAAAGTTAACTAAGTAAAGGAAAGGAAATGAAAGGCATAAACTTAATATTAATGAAAACAAAGCATAAAAAATACAAAGAGAGAAAGGAAGAGCATGATCTTGATCTGGAAACCAAGATGCCTAAATGCATGGCAAATGCCTCCTTTTATAGGCCAAAATTGAGAACTATTGATTTGATGACTAATTGATAAGTGGGTGGCCAACTTTTGACTTGGTGACAATCTTTATCTTCTCTTGTCTGCCCAAAACGTCATTGATAACGTCAAAATTGGAGCCAGTTGCAAACATGAAAGTTGTAGGCAATTGTCTCAGCTTTCTTGTGTAAAAACTTCAGCTCATTTGGACTTCTAGAACTCCAGATATGGCCAAAATACCGAACAGTGCTCGGGCTGGAAGACAGATTCGGGCTTCTTTGTTGTTGCTACAATTTGGACTTGATAATGGCCTTTTTAGATCTTGGGCTCCATATGAAAGTTGTAGGCCTATGTCTTACCTTTCCATCCATATAAATTGGACCTAAATCTGAGATCTGTAACTCCAGATATGACCCAATTACCGAACAGTGTTCCGGTTTGGATTACACCGACATCTCTTTTCTAAGTTTGGCCATCTCTTTATCCTTGCAATTTAAGTTCTTCAAGTCATCAATCAATCCTTTCATTTATGTGATAGGCCTGCATTAAAAATAGACATTTACCACAAATTATAGGTATCTTATATTATTAGATACATTATTATAAAACATATTTTAGTTAAGGAGTTATTGATATTTCAAGTGCAAAATGATGATATAAAACCATGATAAAAATGCACTTTTAAGTACTAATCATGAAACAATTCAGCTTATTTGGACTTCTAGAACTCCAGATATGGCCAAAATACTAAACAGTGCTCGGGCTGGAGGACAGATCGGGCTTCTTTGTTGTTGCTACAATTTGGACTTTAAAATGGCCTTTTTAGATCTTAGGCTCCATATGAAAGTTGTAGGCCTATGTCTTACCTTTCCATCCATATAAGGTAGACCTTAATCTGAGATCTATAGCTCTAGATATGACCCAATTATCGAACAGTGTTCTGATTTGGATTGCACTAACATCTCTTTTCTAATTTTGGTCATCTCTTTGCCCTTGCAATTTAAGTTCTTAAAGTCATCAATGAATCCTTTCATTTATGTGATAGGTCTGCATTTAAAATGAACATTTACGACAAATTAAAGGTATCTTATATTATTAGATATATTATTATAAAACATGCTTTAGTTAAGGAGTTATTGATACTTCAAGTGCAAAATGATGATATAAAACCATGATAAAAATGCAATTTTAAGTACTAATCAACTACCTTGCTTTGTGGAATTTGCAAAGTATTTTTCTATTTTAACGCTTTGATTACTAGGGACTAGTAATAAGCTAGTTGGGGGTATGGTTGATACTTAAAAGTGTATTTTTATCAAGGTTTTATATCATCCTTTACTTAGTTAACTCTTATCTTATTTATGTTTTTATTTTGTTTATTTATTTTTCTTTCATTTATTATATCTAACTAAGTTTATTATATCAAGGTGAAAAGGTTACACTAATGGTGTAAGAATAAGTATAGTGTAAACTCAATATGGACTAATGTTCGATACTAACATGTTTTATATTTGTTATTTTGTTCACTCTTTAATACTTTGCTTGTTAAATGACTAATCTTGATTTATGTTGTATAACACTTGGTACAACAAACGCTTGGCACTTTCATAGCCCATACTGTATGGTATAACCGACACCTGAGCTATGAAAGGAACTTGATTTGTTGTTAACATAAGTTATAATCATGAATGCTTGATAAAATTTACAAGTATTAGCATTAATTGAATAAGATGACTAATGTAATCATGTTAACAATCTATAATTCGATTGGAACCTCCTTTGTGTGTGGTTTTCAATTGAGTAATAAGAGTTTATACTATACTTGTTTGACATACCATTAGTGGAACCTCTAACCTTGACATTTGTTATTATCATTGTTTAATCCTTACATTAATATTCCATCTCAAAGTTCTTATCATCTTCTTCTCCTTCTCCTTCTTTTTCTTTATTATTATTGTTGTTGTTGTTGTTGTTGTTGTTGTTACTACTACTACTACTATTATTATTATTGTTGTTGTTGTTGTTGTTGTTGTTATATTATTGTTATTTATAATTTGTACAATTAACCTCCTTGTGGTTCGTCCCTGGTCTTGCAGGGTTATTTATTACTTCGACATCCTGCACTTGGGAGAAGACATCAATCTTTTAGTCATGTCAATAACAAATACAAAACATGTTAGTATCAAACATTAAAGTCCATATTAAGTTTACACTATATTTATTCTTACACCATTAGTGTAACCTTTTTCACCTTAACATAATAAACTTAGCTAGACATAATGAAAGAAAGAAAAATAAATAAACAAAATAAGAACTTAAATAAGATAAAAGTTAACTAAGTAAATGAAAGGCATAAACTTGATATTAATAAAAGCAAAGCATAAACATTACAAAAAATACAAAGAGAGAAAACAAAAGCATGATCTTGATCTGGAATCCAAGATGCCTAAATGCATGGCAAATGCCTCCTTTTATAAGCCAAAATTAGAAACTATTGATTTGATAACTAATTGATGAGTGGGTGACCAACTCTTGACTTGGTGACAATCTTTATCTTCTTTTGTCTGCCCAAAACATCATTGTTCACGTCAAAATTGGAACCACTTGAAAACATGAAAGTTGTAAAAAATTATCTCAGCTTTCTTGTGTAAAACATTGAGGTCATTTAGACTTTTAGAACTCCAGATATGCAAACACTGAATAGTGTTCGGGCTAGAGGACAAATTCGAAGCTCTTTGTTGTTGCTCCAATTTAGACTTGAAAATGGCCTTTTTAGATCTTGTGCTCCATATGAAAGTTATAGGCCTATGTCTTACTTTTCTATCCATATAAAGTAGACCTAAATCTGAGATCTACAACTCCAGATATCACCCAATAACCAAATAGTGTGCCGGTTTGGACTACATCGACATCTCTTTTCTAAGTTTGGCCATCTCCTTGTCCTTTCAATTTCAGTTCTTAAATTCTTCAATCAATCCTTTTATTTATGTGATAGGCCTACATTTAAAATAAATATTTACCACAAATTAAAGGTATCTTATATTATTAGATACGTTATTATAAAACATGTTTTAGTTAAAGAGTTATTGATACTTCAAGTGCAAAATGATGATATAAAATCTTGATAAAAATATACTTTTAAGTACTAATCACACTCCCCAACCAGCTTATTACTAGTCCCTAGTGATCAAAGCGTTAAAATAGAAAAACAATTTACAAATTCCACAAAGCAAGGTATTCATTACTCAACTTCTATTAATCTATCTAGATAAACAAACTCGCATTAAATTTATATATCTGCTCAATACCTCTTAAATAAGATATTAATAAACCTTTCTTTTGTGCTCAATATATCAACATATAGTTATGGTCTTTACTTGGAAGAAAACAAAATTCTTATTATAATGTTTAAGGTTGATTTCCTTAGGTTGAGATTTTTTTTCTTTTTAACTTCCTTGGGTTGGGACTTTTTTTCTTTTTTTATTTATTTTTTTAAATATATATACATGTAACTTAAAACACAATGCATCTTTAACCCATGTAACAAGCTTTCGGCTAATAACTACCAAACTAGTTGGTCTTAAGGCATTAGGTGTTGAGACACCCTACGAGCTTAGTAACTCGGGTGGTAGATACTGATACATAGATAGTGCAATGTTTAATTCCCTTAAGCTTTTCTCCTCAACCCATGTAACAAGCGTTGGGCCAATAGCTCCCAAGTCAATTGATTTTAGGATATTAGGTGTTAAAACACACCCTTTGGGCTTAATTGCTTAGGTTAGGGAGGCTATGAAACCAAACTTATCTATATTTTTATTATCATTATTTTTTTCTTTTTATTTTTTTTTCAAATTATATACTATCTATTTCCCTTAATTGTTACCTTGAACAAAAGAACATAAATAATGTAATAATCCAATATGCAACCCACAATCATATGTTAAAGTGTGTGTGTGTGTGTGAAAATTAAGGTTTAAGAATACATGTTAAATGAGTATATGAGTAGAATTAAGTGATAATAATGCTAGAGTTTGTAAACCCGAATATTTCAAGAAGTATTATAATAGACCTTGTTAAGAATGGTTACTAAGATGCGTCTTAAAAGTCACTTTAACAAAAGAGCTCATTTACTCTATCATCCTAATAATAATAATTTTGCACATGCTTTATGAAATGCAAAATAATTTTTTTTTATCAACTACTACCCTCTCCCTCAAACCAAAACGAGACATTGTCCTCAATGTCCTAAACTAGAAAGATAGAGTACAGAAGACATCACCTTAAATAATAAACATTGACAAACTTGAAACACATCTAAACAAAAATAAGAAATAACAAAACACAATAATAAAAAAAAGACACAAAAATTCACAAATGAAGACTCAAATCCAATCTAAGCTTTTTACAGCTTTCCTTAGATGATCAATTTATACGAATCATGGAGGGATCAATTACAGGAATGAAATATTGTAGTTGGTCAATCAACTGTTTAGCAGTAGTAACAGAGATTATGATTTGTCATGTAGAAGATGTTAGAAATTCTTGTTCCACACCATGATCAAGAAAAGATAACAACTTATCATAATAACCATTAACATTTAACAGACCTATGGGTTTATGGTGAATGTACAGTTGGACCCAAGAAAAAATATGAAAGATCTCTTCCAATGTGCCTAGACCACCTGGCAAAGCAATGAAGGTATCAGTATAGTTAAACATTGCATTCATTCGAGGAGACATTGTAGAAACGTGTAGTTCCTCTCTAATTGTTTTTCCAATGATGTCCCCTTATACTAAAGCTTTGAGGACGACCCCCAAAACTTGACTAACTCCTAAAAATGCAGCTATTGACACACCTCCCATTAACCCAAGACTGTCTCCCCCATACACTAAATGAATATTTCTCTCAGCAACACCTAACCAAGATGATTTGCTGATTCTAAAAACTCCTTTTCTTTCCTCAGACTAGATCCACCGAAAACATAAATATTTCTTATGTGATGACTTGAGGAACTTGTCATTTCTACACACTTTTATATTTGTTGAATGTATGAGTTGAGTAGAAATAAAAGGAAGGAAAAGAGGATTTTATAGATGAGAAATTAAAAATGCAATCATACCACGTATATGTAGGCCAACTGGAGTCTCACACTCTTTTTCTCTCTCTCTCTCTCTCTCTCTCTCTCTATTTATTTATTTACTTTTGAAAAAGCATGTGTATGTACAGGTAGTTATGATTTTGGCTCACATCTTCCCTTGGTTTTATGTTTAAGAACGACTTAAACGCCCTCTATAGGTCGGGGATAAGCTTCCCATCTAGTTTTCTTAAAAACTGGCAAATAGGATCTTTTTTAGTTAGATTCCTAAAACTAAGTCGATCATGTTATTTATAAAATAGGGTCATAAATCATGAATTGCATGATGCACATCTCCACTAGGATATGTCTCAAAAGTCAATAAAAGATTATTTAAAGATTCCTTATGTTTTGAAATGAATCCTGACTTTTGACAATTTTCACAAGCTTTACAGAATGCATGTGAGTCCTTCAACATGGTGGACCAATAAAATCTATTTTGAAAGATTTTTGTAGCTGTCTTTTTTGACGAGAAATAACTCCCACATACTTCAGAATGACAAAGTTTAATGACACTACTTACCTCATTGTCAAGAATGAATCTTTAAAATATTTGATCAGGACAATATTTGAATAAGTTGGGGCCATCACAATATTTGAATAAGTAAGGGTCATCCCAATCAAAGTTTTGCACGTCGCTCAAAAAATTTCTTTTGTCTTGGGTACTCCAATGAGCTGGCAAATCTCCTAAAGCAAGAAAATTGTTATTTTTATCATACCAAGGCATTAGACTAAGAGAAAGTAAGGATTCGTCAGGAAAGTAATCATCGATTGATGTGATGTTGGATATCGAATCTGTTGTCACTTTTGACAAAAGATCCGCATCAATATTTTTTGTGCGTTTTTCATCCATGATTTCTTCTTGAGAATAAATTATTTGCAAATCTTCAGATTCATCCAACTTATTTTTACTTAAAGTAGATTGAAGTTGATCATAAACTAATTCCTCAATATGATCTACTTCTTGTAGATCTACTTCATTATCATCTCCAGGTTGCTTGCAAATGTTGAAAATATTCATCTCTAATTTTATATTTCCAAATGATAGCTTCATCAGTCCATTCCTACGATTAATCAATGCATTAGAAGTTGCAAGAAACAGACGTCCTAAAATAACATGAAATGAATTACATAATTCAACAGGTTGTGTGTCCAAGACAATAAAATCCATAGGATAAATGAATTTATCAACTTGTACTAACACATCTTCAATTATTCCTCTAGGCACTTTTACAGATCTATCGGCAAGTAAAAAAGATATAAAAGTTGGTTTTAACTCACCTATATTAAGACTTTGAAAAATTGAATATGGAAGTAAATTCACACTGGCTCCAAGATCAAGTAAGGCTCTTTTAATTTTATGTTCTCCAATAAAGCAAGAAATTATAGGACAACCAGGGTCTTTATATTTCAAAGCATTATTGTTTTGAAGAATGACACTTACTTGTTTGGCTAAAAAGGCTTTCTTTTTAACATTCAGTTTTCTCTTCACCGTGCATAGATCTTTTAAAAATTTAACATAAAAAGGAAGTTATTTAATAGCATCCAACAAAGGTATATTGATTCTTACCTATTTGAAAGTTTCAAAGATTTAAGAGTTGTGATTGACTTCTTTTTTTGTCATGGCATGAGGAAATGAAAGCACTAGTGGGGAATCAATCTTTTCTTTGCAAATTTCAAATTCAACCCCTTCCTTACCCTTAGAGATTGACTCATCATCTTTCTCACAAGGTTCAAGAGTGGGTTTTTCAATAACCTTACAACTACAAAGAGTAGTGACTGATTTGACTTGATCCATGTGTTGGCTTCCGGAACTAGTTGCATTTGCATTGTATTGCCACTTGGGATTTTGTTGTGGTTGAGATGGAAACTTACCTTTCTTAGAAACTGAGAGCAGATGTTAATTTTGCAAGAGTATCTTTAAAATCTGTTATGTTTTGAGCAAGTTGAGTATTGATTGTCTCTTGCTTTTCAATGAATGCATGCAAAGTTTCCTCAAGATTTCTTCTAGGAGGTGGAGCATAAGGAGGTGCATATCCATGAGAATTTTGAAAATTATGATGTGCTTGAAACTATGGCTGTGAAGTTTGTACATTGTTATTATCACTTTTTCAACTGAAATTTAGGTGATTCCATATTAATTCAACCATTTGTCTATCTCTATGTGTTAACCCTTCATAAAAATATGAAACCAATCTTCATGTTTCAAAACTATGACGAGAGCAAGTATTAAGTAAGTCTCGATACCTATCCCAACATTGATAAAATGTTTCTCCTACTTTTTGACTGAAAGTGGTGATTTGTCTTTTGAAAGAATTTGTTCTCTGAGATGGGAAAAACTTCTTTAAAAATTGTTGTTGCATTTCATCCCAAACATGAATGGATATTGGTCTCAAATTTTGTAGTCATATTTTAGCTTTATCTTTTAATGAAAAAGGGAAAAGCTTTAATCTGATGGTGTTCATGCTACAATTTGAGTCATTATAGGTGTTACAGACCTCCTCAAATTTTCTTTAATGCAAGTATGGATTTTATAAATCTAATCAATGAAAGGAAGGTAAAAGTTGAATAATGTGTGGCTTAAAATTAAAATGAGATGCATCAAGAGGAAAAATTATGCATGATGGTGCACTTGTTCTTATGGGATTCATATGGTTTCTTAGTGTTCTAGCATGGTTATTCTCATTAATCTCATTATGAAGTGATTGATTATCTTCTTTAGCCATATTTTCTAAAAATAATGAGGATACCCTATAAAGTCTATCACTTAATGTACGTGACCACGCTCTCGTGCATGTGTAGGAATAGAATAAAAGAAAAAAGAAAATAAAAGAAGGAGAAACAATATAAAAGAAACAAATTTATATACAAGAAAAGTGAAAAAAGAAAATAAAATAAATACTATAATTTCTACAAGAACTTACCTCCCCAGCAACGGTGCCAAAAACTTGACATAACCAAAAGATTGATGTCTTCTCCCAAGTATAGGAGTGTCGAAGTAATAAATAACCTGGTAAAACTAGGGTCAAATCATAGGGAGGTTAATTTATACAAATTATAAATAATAATTATAAACAGTAACAACAACAACAACAACAACAATAATATTAGCAGCAATAATAGTAATAGTAATAGTAATAGTAATAGTAATAGTAGTAGTAGTAGTAGTAGTAGTAGTAGTAGTAGTAGTAGTAGTAGTAGTAGTAGTAGTAGTAGTAGTAGTATTAAAGAAAAGGAAGGAGAAGGAGAAGAAGATGAGAACTTTGAGATGTAATATTAATGTAAGGATTAAACAATGATAACAATAAATATCAAGGTTAGAGGATCCACTAATGGTATGTCAAACAAGTATAGTATAAAGTCTTATTATTCAAGTGGAAACCACAGACAAAGGAGGTTCCAATCAGATTATAGATTGTTAATATGATTACATTAGTCATCTTATTCGATTAATAATAATACTTGTAAATCCCGTCAGGCATTCATGATTATAACTTATGTTAACAACAAATCAAGTTCCTTTCACAACTTAGGTGTCGGTTATACCATACAGTATGGGGTATGAAAGTGCAAAGCATTTGTTGTACCAAGTGTTATACAACATAAATCAAGATTAGTCATTTAACAAGCAAAGTATTAAAGAGTGAACAAGATAACAAATACAAAACATGTTGGTATTAAACATTAAAGTCCATATTAAGTTTACACTATACTTATTCTTACACCATTAGTGTAACCTTTTCACCTTGACATAATAAACTTAGCTAGACATAATGAAAGAAAGAAAAATAAATAAACAAAATAAGAATATAAATAAGATAAAAGTTAACTAAGTAAATGAAAGGCATAAACTTGATATTAATAAAAGCAAAGCATAAACATTACAAAAAATACAAAAAGAGAAAGCAAGAGCATGATCTTGATCTGGAAACCAAGATGCCTAAATGCATGGCAAATGCCTCCTTTTATAGGCCAAAATTGGGAACTATTGATTTGATGACTAATTGATGAGTGGGTGACCAACTCTTGACTTAGTGACAATCCTTATCTTCTCTTGTCTGCCTAAAACGTCATTGATAACGTCAAAATTGGAACCACTTGAAATATAAAAATTGTAGAAAATTATCTCAGCTTTCTTGTGTAAACAATTGAGGTTATTTGAACTTTTAGAACTCTAAATATAGGTCAAACACTGAACAGTGCTCGGGCTGGATGACAGATTTTGACTTCTTTGTTGTTGCTCCAATTTGGACTTGAAAATGACCTTTTTAAATCTTGGGCTCATATGAAAGTTGTAGGCCTCTGTTTTACCTTTCCATCCATATAAAGTAGACATAAATCCAAGATCTACAACTCCAGATATGACCCAATTACTGAATAGTGTTCTGGTTTGGATTGCACCGGCATCTCTTTTCTAAGTTTAGCCATCTCTTTGTCTTTTCAATTTCAGTTCTTAAATTCATCAATCAATCCTTTTATTTATGTGATAGGCCTGCAATTAAAATAAATATTTACCACAAATTAAAGGTATCTTATATTATTAGATATGTTATTATAAAACATGCTTTTGTTAAGGAGTTATTGATACTTCAAGTGCAAAATGATGATATAAAACCTTAATAAAAATACACTTTTAAGTACTAATCAATAACAAATGCTTGGCACTTTTAGAACCAACTATATGGTATAACCTATACCTTTACTATGAATGAAACTTGATTTGTTGATGATAACATAAGTTAGTATCATAAATTCCTAATAATATTTAAAAGTGTGGTGTTACTTAAATAAGATAATTAATATGATTGTATTAATAATTTATAATGAGCTATTAATGATAAATCATCCAATTTGAATCTTCTTTGTGTGTGGTTTCCAGTTGAACAATAAAAAGAGTTTATATTATATGTATTTGAAATGCCATTAGTGTATCCTTTAACCTTGTTTAATCTTTCTATTAATTTTACATCTCAAAGTCCTCTTTAACTCGTCGTTGTCGTCATGATTATCATATAGTTAACCTATTTGTGGTTCGACCCCAATCTTACTGGATTATTTATTATTTCGACACTCCTACACTTGGGAGGGAGAAGACGTTTATTTTTTGGTCATGTCAGATTTTAAGCATGAACTTGGAAAAAGAAATATCTTAATGACTTAGTTCTCATTAATGATTTTCAGTGTTGTAATGACTTGGTTTTTGTTGATATTTTTAGTGTCATAATAACTTAATTTTCAAGAATTTGGTTAATGGAATCCATATTCAATAGCCAAGAACAAATAGTAAGATTAACTTTGGCTAATGGTATCCATGTTGGATAGTCAAGAAATTTTTTTATATATATAAGATTTGCTTTGGCTAGTGTTATCCATATTAGATAGATTGGAACAAATGATGAGATTAGTTTCGGTTAATGGTGTCCATGTTATGATAACTGGAAGTAAATAATTAGAATAGCCTCAGTCGATAATATTTATTGATATAATAAAAGGACAATTATAACATATTATTATTAACCAAAAATCATGTCTAAGAAGTTGTATTAATTGATTATGGTCAATAATGAACCATCTTCATAATGAAGGATTCTTTATATGTTAATTCCTAAACTATAATATATAAAATTGGTTGATTATTGGACATGGATTAAAATAAAGTGACGAGAATTATTGTTAAATGAAGCTATGAATTAATGTATTTAAGATAAACTTGATAGAAAATGATTAATGTGAATTTACTTTGTTAAATATTAATCTTACTCATGATTATATGCTTTATTACTCTTTTGTACCATAATTAATATTTATACACTTACATCAAGTTAATTTGTAATAAGACCATCTCATAACTATGGTGTTTAGCAATCTCCTAGTATGCTCCTTGTAAAAAAATCATGTAATAATCTAAGTGGCAATAAAAACAAACAACTTATATTTTGTAAAATTTTATGAGTAAATATCCTAATTTATGATATGTAAATTATGGTATGTTTGCAAACTTTATATCATAAACATAATAGATATGTATTTTTTTCTTTTTATAATACTATCATACCTTTATATATATATATATATATATATATATATATATATATATATATAATGTTAGTTATTGAAATGACAGATGATATCATGCATTCTAAAAAGTTAAAAATAGAATTTAAGAACGATTTATGTTAGACCTTATATATAGGGCCATGTCATTTTTTTTTAAATTATCATTATTTCTATCAATTACGAATGAGTAATATGTCGAAAATATTTGCAATTTTATGAGTTATTATAATTTTAAAGGGGTTGCTTCTTAGTGTTTTGCACGGCACATCTTGGAGTTCAACTATTTTTGGCATTATATTTATTCAATTGTGGATAATAATACAATGTCAAGTAATTACTTTAACAGAAAAACTTTTTGTTAAACAACAAAAAGATAGAAAATGCATGTTTAACTAAAAAGAAGAGAAGTAATCCAAAAAGAAAATACAGAAGAGCAAAGTTCCATGACAAAATAATTGATAATGCAAATCCTTTCTTAAATTAACTTCCTTGCTAATATATGTGTCTCATTAATATTTACCAACCACTTCTTTGTTATTGTTGTAACCCATTTTTAGGTCCCCGTGTAAAAATATATATATATATATATATATATAGAAAAATAAGAAAATGAAAAAATAATTAATAATAATAATAATAATAACTAATTTAAAAATAATAAC
>NW_011500421.1:126383-126500 GCF_000495115.2 Populus euphratica | reverse complement strand
TGTCAGTTCCTAAGCTCTCTTTTCTTGGTTACATTTTCAAGATGCCTTGCCATGTCTTTTTCCCACAAGGAGTGATGCGTGGTCATCGTCGCGACGTCGCACACGTGCGACAGTTAA
>NW_011500421.1:110752-125730 GCF_000495115.2 Populus euphratica | reverse complement strand
TTGTTGTTGTTGTTATTGTTATTGTTATTGTTGTTGTATTATTATTATTTATGATTTGTACAAATAACCTCCCTGTGGTTCGACCCTGGTCTTGCCGGGTTATTTATTACTTCGACACTCCTGCACTTGGGAGAAGACATCAATCTTTTAGTCGTGTCAGTAATATATGACCTTATTTTTCACAAATTTAACTTGTTCCTTTCTCATCATTTTACCAACTTGATATTTGAGATTTTTGTGATTTTTAGTTGAATAGCTTTAGACAAAGATAAAGATGCTTGATCTATTTGGTTTGCAACAAATGATAATTAATTTTAAGATAAGACAATATAAATATTTGAAAAACTTTGGATGTTGAAGGTAATAATTTGTAAATTTTGATTAACCAAATAAGTATCAAAGATAATCTTTTAATGAAGGTGTAAAAATAAAAAAAACGAGTATATTCATTATGAGCTTCTTAGTATTGACATCCAAGCATATAACTTTCTTTTTAGAACTAATTATTTATCTTATCAGATTAATTAACTAAGCCATCTCATTTATCAGAAAGTTATCTTATTATTTTCTAAGTTGAACTATCATATTTGGTTCTTGTAGATCTTGGTAATAGTTGACATTTAAGGGTGAGCCTATATTTTTTTTTGCAAAGAAAAGACATATAATATTTTCAAAGCTAATAAATAAAATATGCATTCAAAAAAAGTTAAATTGAATACCGGTGTGCTCTTTAAAAAGTGACAATGGTCATTACCTAGTGTTTTATTACACTAATGAAAGAATTCTTATTTGTCTTAGTAAATTTGCAATAATAATATAGACTATATGATAACTATTTGCCACTAAAATGATTATCAAGTTTATTGTTTAATTACATTTCTCAATATTTTATATTTTTTTATTTCTTATTGTTATTATTTATTTATTTTTATTAAATTAATTTAGGTTTAACTTAACTTTCAGGTTTTTTTATTTCTTTTAAAGCATTATTGTCATCTAAATATTTTTTTATAAATTAAAAAAAATTTAGTTTAGCTTGTGGCAGGGCAAGTGACAGCAATCTAGTAAAATCCTAAACTTAGTAGCAACTGTTAAGCCAAAAAAAAAAAGTTAATTATACTTGATTCACTAATGATTTAGTGATTCTCCCTGGGAACTGTTAGTGATAATCATTTATAGAAACTAATTAATTAATCTCTATAAACTACAAATAATAGGATACCCCTACATAAATGAAGCGAATGACTTTTTTTTTTTTAATAGAGTGAGATTTTGGTTGTGAAAAGTTATAATTAATTATTTTTATTTAAGGAAATTAGTAATTTAGTCGCTATAGTTAATAAACTGTAAATTAATCCATTAATAATAATATTTATTTATATCCACTTCTGGATGGTGGATGTATGAAGAGAAAGAGAAATGATGAGGGGCTAGGAAGGAATTTTATTGCAGGAACCCTGTAGTGATTGATCAGATGCCATTGATTTCTTATTAGTTTTTGAATGGCTGAAGAATCAAGTTATTATTTGCCAAACTATAGGACAATGTTTGTTTGAGTGGTTGCAACGTGATTTAAAAAAAAAATATTTTTTTATAATTTTAAATTATTTTTATACATTAATGTTAAAAATAATTTTTAAATTTTTAATATATTTTTAAATAAAAATATTTTAAAAAATAATTATTAAAACATGCCAAACACATTAGTATCATGGCTTCTATACAAATTAAGCTTTTTGCACTAGATCTCGTACATAATTACTTGTTTTTTTTGTAAATAAGCTTTTTATTTAATTTTAATTAAATATATATTCTTTTAATTTTTTTTAAACTATAATTAAAAGTGTTTTTTAAATTTTTTTTAAAATCTTAATCGCAAAGTTATCACAATATTAAGATGTTGTTTAAAATTACATTTCTAAAAGTATTTCATAAAAAAATATTGTTTTATTTATGTTTTTTGGTTATTTTGATTTGATAATTTTAAAGATAATTTAAAAAAAATAAAAAAATATTATTTTATTTATTTTCAAGTAAAAAATATTATTTTTCTCATTAAGTTTGTTTTTCTTCTCCTTGTCTTTCAAGAAAAATAATAAATAAATTGAAAACGCATAAGGAAGTTATATTAGGACTAAGCTATATACGGATTAAAAATCTAAGAATTAAACATATAACTTCTAAAACTATGAGGATTAATTTATTGGTTATGTTAAAATAAAGGGATTAAGTTACAAATGCCTCTATTTGTTGCCTGGAAATAGGAAAATACTAAGGTTACTGTTATGACCACTCCTGTCCTCTCTCTTGCCCAAGCTGCCTTGCTTGCCGTTTCAAACTGCCCAAACTGCCCCATGTTGAACACTTTCCCTCTTTCTCAAGCGCGTCCGTCTATCTGACTCGCTCTCTCAAAACTGTTTTTGACTAAACTTCACAACTGGGCATCACTGATTTCCTCTGATAATCACTTGTTTTTCTATTTTTCATTGTTTTGATGATTTAAAGTTTGGATCTTTGAAATGGGTTTTCTTTGTTATGATTAATCTGACAACTTTTGATTGAGTGTTTATATTTATGAAGATGAAGATGGGTTTGAGTCCAGATTCTGTAAAGGTAAAGAATTTTAAAGAGAAATCAAAGAGCAAGAAAAATAAGAAAAATCAAGGAAATGAAAAGGACGAGGAGGATATTGGATGTTGGTTTAAATTCAGGTCGACGGGAAGCTGCATGCCTTCAAGATCAAAAGTTGATAGCTCTTTAAGTGGCATCTCAACTCACTATGGTAAAAATCTCTCTGTTTTTTGTTGTTTTTTTCTGTAATGTTTTGATCAACTGATATTTTATGCAGAGCTATTGTCTATAGGCTTGTGTGGGTATTGCTTTCGATAGTTTTTTTCTTAATTTTTTTCGTGTTATGTTGATTTGGTTCAAAGCAAATTAAGAAAAAGCGAGTTAAAAGCGTTCCCGAATTTTTATCCTTTTAGTTAGTACCGTTAATTAAAGGGCGTGTTCAAATTGATGGACCCTTTTTAAAGATTGTCATCTCATGATGATTTTGGTGTGGCATGTTGTTCCTTGATTAACAGGTCTATCGTGATCAGTTACCATATTATCCATGCATCGAATAACATGACTGCAACTAGTTCTTCAATGAACTAGATTGAAATTCAGAAATTCGTCACCTTTCCAATTAGTTCTTTTGAGAAACGTTGTTAATAAGTTGTTATATATAAATATTAAGAGACAAATATACTTCTGGATTTGAATAATAGCAAAAAATTGCTCACTACTTTGATTTTCAGTGCCAAGTAAATCTAAAAACGAGAAGAACAAAGACCAACCTGTTGTTCCAGCAATGTCTTCTACTACCACGACTAGCAATGCAGAGAGTGCATCCTCACTTCCAACATTCAGTGAGGAATTGAAGCTTGCTTCTCAGCTCCGAAAATTTACATTTAATGACCTTAAATTAGCAACTAGAAACTTTAGGCCTGAGAGTCTTCTTGGGGAGGGTGGATTTGGGTGTGTCTTCAAAGGTTGGATTGAGGAGAATGGAACTGCTCCTGTGAAACCTGGCACTGGACTTACCGTTGCAGTCAAAACCCTCAACCATGATGGTCTTCAGGGTCATAAAGAGTGGCTTGTATGATCTCTCTCTATTTGTCACTTCTATCTTGGTCTTTCAAATGCTAGATGATTTTTGTTCTTGGAAAAATAAAAGATGATTCTCTTACTTTATATTATTAGTCATGTTTTTTCACAATATTTCAGGCTGAAGTTAGTTTTCTTGGGAACCTTCTGCATAAAAACTTGGTGAAATTGGTTGGTTACTGCATTGAAGATGATCAAAGGTTGCTGGTGTATGAGTTCATGCCTAGAGGAAGTTTGGAGAATCACCTCTTCAGAAGTATGTAACTGCAAAGCTGTAGCCTAGGATTTTCCTTATTTATCCCAGATGTAATTGCTTATCAATTTTTTTTTTCTTTGTGCCAAAATTAGTGTATGTTACCATGATTTTCTATGCACATAAAACCAATACCTTTCTTATGTTGACACACCTAATGTTTCAAAGATAATACATTCATGATATGCTTATTTTACCACAGAAAAGAGCAAGATCTCTGGTGCACATAAATTAGCTTATAGAATTGAAGTCTTTTAGAAAGTGTCAAGGTTCTTGCTATGTACGTGATGTACTTTTCCAATACTTATTCCATAAGTCTTAGAGCCTTCAAATTTTATTGACACAATGTTGTAGAACTTTGGAGATTAGCATCCTTTAGATGTGCATCAGTCCACTTTAAAGTAAATAACTATTAGGCCATCACTTGCACTGAGATTAGCATCTTTTAGATGTGCATCAGTCCCACTTGAAGGTAAATAACTATTAGGCCATCACTTGCACTGGTATCTGTATATTAATTTCGCAGTTTAGTGGTTTTTTTCTTGGCCAAATGAGCAATAGGTCCAACTGTCTGAAGCAGTGTCTATGGCTCTGCCTAAGAACCAACATCACTGTAATATTTTTTATTGCATTCTAGTCAGGTAGATAGATGTCGTGTTCGGCAAAAGTTGATTTAAGTTTAGGAATTAGTATTGACTTTATGTAGTCTTGAATTGTAAGAGTCTGCCATTGGGCGTACTCCATTTTTGTGAAACTTATCAGCTAGCGGCAACATATTCCTCACAAAATCTATAAACCTCCTCTAGATGGAGCACGTCACTACCACTTTGGAAGAAGGATCTATTGACGTATCATGTAGAAATAGGTTTCAGAAGATTTTGAATGTTCAAGGGATTTATATAGTGGCTTCATTGGTTTTTTCCATTTATTAACATGGTTTGTAACCTTTTTTTCTTTTTTTGCAATAAATAAAAGGTAGCCAGGAATATTGCTTATCTATGATCTAACCACTTCGAAAGTCTGCCTATTAAAAACCTACTTCAGATGTTATCTTTCTTTCAGCAAATGATTTTAGAGCTCCCTAAATCTACACATATTCTCCTTTCGCTTATGCTTTTCTTGCTTAAGATATTCATCAGCAATTGATGTTTAATGTTCTCTGGTAACAACCATGTTCTGTGCAGAAGGGTCCTTGCCCCTTCCTTGGTCTATCAGGATGAAAATTGCTCTTGGAGCTGCGCAAGGTCTTGCTTTCCTTCATGAGGAGGCTGACAGACCAGTAATATATCGTGATTTTAAAACATCTAATATATTATTAGATGCGGTATGTGGCTTAACATGTGCATCTATTGGAAAATTACTTCACTAATCATTTCCTCTTTCCAGTCCCTTTCTGATTCTGATACAAGACATTACTATTTTAGGACTACAATGCCAAACTTTCTGATTTTGGACTTGCAAAGGATGCTCCTGATGGAGGTAAAACTCATGTATCAACCAGAGTTATGGGAACCTATGGCTATGCTGCCCCTGAATATGTGATGACTGGTGAGTGGCTCTATTTCTTTTTCCTTGCTATGTGTTTATGTATAGATGCATGCATGCCTTTGAATGAATAATTGTAGGCTAAATAGTAAAATACCCCCTGAGCTAAAAATTCCCTGATTTTCCATACTAAACAATATGATTTTTTTAATGTAGCTCTTATGTCAGGGTTTGTTGGGAAATTGACAAAAAGAAAAGAAAAAAAAACCTCCCTATTCCTTTCTTTTTCTCAGCAATAATGATAATTAGGGACTTCTTTCTCAGCATCTGGCAATTGGAATCAAAGATGACCTTATATAGTGGCTTCATTTTATTGCTATAATTATCAAAACACCACCACATCATAATATATGAGTGAAAGGAAGAACATGTTACAATGTATGATGCATGTGGGTTTGAAGAGGCCACAAATCCTATATCACTGAGAGAGGCTGAGGGGCTTGTCTTTCTGTAGAAGAGAACTCCCTCCAATGTCATTGACTCTAGAGACTGAGTGTCGTGGTCCTCACTATATCTGTTACCACTCAATCTTGTTAGTCTGATAATTAGGGAATTCTTTTTCAGCTTCTGGCAATTGGAATCAAAGATGACCTTATATAATGGCTTCATTCTTTTGCTATAATTATCACAACACCACCACATTGTAATGCATGAGTGAAAGGAAGAACATGTTCCAATGTATGATTTAAACAGCCATCTTCTGGCCTTTTGTCATACAGACGCAAGCTTGTCGTGAAAGGTGGAATGTGAGATGGAATTTGGATTAAGTTTCCAATTGAGTTCGAACCCCTGTGTTTCTGCATTTCTTGAAATTATAAGATGAGACACCCTGGTATGAAATTATAAGACTAGACGCCCTGGGATGAAATTATAAGATTAGACACCCTGCTATGAAATTATAAGATTAGACACTCCATATTTCTAGAATCAATCATACAAAACCTTTTCTTCTGCATAATGGATGCTATCACTGAACTAATTTTCATAACAGGCAACTTGCTGTCTTTTGCTGGTGTCTTGCTTGTTGATCAGTACGTATCCTTGTCTGTTGTGTTTATTTAACTCTTATGTCTTCCACCTTGGTTTAGGACATTTGACATCAAAGAGTGATGTCTACAGCTTTGGAGTAGTTTTACTTGAAATGCTCACTGGCCGAAGATCCATGGACAAAAACCGACCAAATGGGGAGCACAACCTCGTGGAATGGGCAAGGCCAAATTTTGGGGATAAGAGAAGGTTCTACCGCTTATTAGACCCCCGTCTTGAAGGCCATTTCTCAATCAAAGGAGCTCAGAAAGCCATTCAGTTGGCTGCCCAGTGTCTAAGCCGTGATCCCAAAGCCAGACCCCAGATGAGTGAAGTTGTTGAAGCACTAAAGCCTTTACCAAACTTAAAGGATATGGCTAGCTCTTCGTATTACTTTCAAAGCATGCAAGCAGATCGTAACAAGTCAAGCATGAATGCTAAAAATGGCACTAGAACACAGGCTGGATTTGTAACAAGGAATGGACAGCCATTGAGGAGCTTAAGTGATGTGCGTGCTTCTCCATATAACCAGCCTCAGCAGTCACCAAGACCTAAAGGGAAAAGTTCATAGCACTACACTATAATTGCATTTATATTGTATCTGGTTTCAGCTTTTTGGCAATAGCTTCAGCAGTTTGAAATAGCAACGAGGGTTGTTCCATCATTTGTCGGAGCAGCCAGGGGTGGTCTTTAGTTCTTCATCCACCATGTTCTATCAGTAAATTGATGGAACGAGCCTCCTGCATGGTGTGGTTGGTAAACATCGAATCTGGGGAGGTTCATTCTGCTTTACTTCCTGTTTCTTACCTCTCAAATGCGTCGACTCTTAAGAAGTCATATGTTGGAGACTGGAAAGATATTGAAGTCAAGTTGAGATGTCGATGGAGGTGAGGGTTATGAAGAGATTTTAGTAAGCTTGATTGTACATTGATGAGAAGGGAAGTGTGAGGCAAATTTATGTAGCTATTTAATTCTGACTCATCATTTAATGATATATACATATATATATATATATAGGATACTGTACTCTCTTCCCATCTTTAATTGCTTCTCTTTTCACAGATAGGTTTCTTTATCACAGAGTTGATGGAAAATTGACATTCAAGCGGATCTTGAAGAGGGAAACACAAGGTAAATATAATGGAAAGATGAATATATAAAAGGTCTCGTCTGGTTTCACTTTGAAGTATGAAGCAAATCACATGCTTTATGGGCAAGATTATTAATATTGGATCATGTTTCTTGGTCTCTGCTGAGTGCTGACAAACATGGAAATATTTCAAATGCGTTCAATGTTTTTCAAAAAAAAAAAAGAAGCAAAGATCATTTTGGTGATCCTTGTTTGGCTCTTCGGATGATGAGTTGAAGGTGGGGGTAAGCTATATTGCAAGTAAAGGTATGAGATGGCCATGAGCCATGAAAGGGAGCATCACAATTTGTTCAATGGATGTAGACTCCAATAATTATTTTGTTGAAGTTCGTGCTCCAACTGAATATGGCTCAAGCTTCTGGTTCAATAATGAGGGGAGAAGGTATAAGAGGCTTTTGAAGGGAATGAACTTATAATTAGTTAAGACATCGTGGCCCAGTTGTTAAATCCAATCGTAGACAATCCGATCAAATGCTTAGGTTATGGAATCAATCCATCGGTCACGATTTTTTTTCTTTTTTTTTTTTTTTTATATACACACACACTCTAACATGACACAAGTGACTTTACCGATTTAAAAACAACCCAGCCAACTAATTATAAAAGTTTGAGGATGAATTTCTTTTTTAAAAAAAATATAAAATTAACATATAAAAACCTTTTAATTGACTTCTTGTTTAATTCCAAATTTAAAATTAAATTATACAAAAGCTGCTTTGATAGAATTCAATTAATTTAATCAATTTAAAAATAACTTAAAAGATTGTTAAAAAAATAATGATGAAATTAGAAAAAAAAAATTAAGAAAAAAAGAGGAAAATGAGAGAAAAAAGAGGGGATTGAATTGAAAAAAAATAAAGAAAAAGAAGAGCTTCATATGAATAGTAAAATTCCACAATATTTTTCACATCTTTTATTTGTATTAGGTAATATTTAAAAAACAATTTTGTAATATTTAATAAGCAATTTTCTCCTAAAAACAATATAAAATTAATACTCAAAACATCATATCCAACTTTTTTTAAGTATATATTTTTAGAGCAGTTAAAAGCAATACCTAAAATTAAATTCATATAAGACAACTACTGTATTTAAAAAAATAAAATAAAATATATAACTAAAGTGAAGAGAGTTAAGAATTTAAGATAGAAAAACTTAGTAAATTATTAAAGTTATTTAATAAGGAAAAACTTAGAAAACTAGGGGTAATTACACTAAAAAGTCAATAAACAAAAAAGAAGAGAGTAAACAATAGATCAATTCTAGATATAAAAAATTCATCATTGTGTAAATTTACATACAACATTTTTTAATTGACAATTGTAACCACTTTATGTCATCATTAATGAAGACTTAAGATGGAATGTAATAAATTGGTATATTAGTGATTTTATATGTTTTTTTTTATGTATACAAATATAAAAAAGAATAAATTTTAATTTTTTTAATCTTACATTTTTAAAGATAAATATGTTTTGTCATTTGAACCTTTTAATTTAAATGATGTATATTGTATTATTTGAATTTTTTAACTGAAATAAATTATTAAATTAATAAATAATTTCATTTAATCAACTTTGAAGAGTTTAGTACTTTAAAAAATTTATATTAGTTTGGGTTTGATAAGTAATTAAAACTTTATGAAAGACTTTGATACAAATGAAACTTCAAAAATAGAAATTGGATTTACTCAAAACTAAACTCATGAGAGTTAATTGAAATTAACTCTCTTGTGAGTTGGAGTGTCTTGCTCAGTAGATTTTTGTTTTTTATTTTAATCATCAATCTTTTTTTATTATAATTTTATCTTTTTAAATTATATGATCATAATATTGCTCAGTAGATTTTTGTTTTTTATTTTAATTATCAATCTTTTTTTATTATAATTTTATTTTTTAAAATTATATGATCATAGGATGATATGTTTTTTTATTCCTATTTTTTGATCCAAAGTATTTAGGGATTTTTTTTTGTTATGATTTAAATATCAATTTTACAAAATAAAAAGTTATTAGTAGTTAAAAATAGAAATTAAAAGAAAAATATGCAAAATATATAAAAAAGACCTCAGTTTGATAATTATGTAGAAATTTCATTTTAATCCCTATACTTTTTAGTTATCCTTTTTTTGATCCTTAGAATTTTAGCATTTCACATTCCGATCTAAAATCTCATTTGTTTAGTATTTAGTCCTTGAAAGTTGAAAGAAGAGTGAGATACTCATTGAAAAATACTAAGAGATAAAGTTGTTGATTTTTGACAATACAACCACACAAAAAAAAAATGGTTATGGTGTCAATGAGTAGAAATTTTTTAGAAAGTTTGATGAAGATGGTTTTTCTCTCACACAATGTTAGAAAAAATAGATCAGAGTCTTTAATTTTTTTTATTATCTTTTTATTTTTTAGAGATATTAAAGGTTGTTTTGTGTTGGCAAATGAGATTTTAAAAGCTTATATGATGCTTTTTGAAAGTAATTTCAAGTGTAAACAAGTGGAAAAATAGTTTTTTACATTCCAAAAACTTGAACCTTGAATTTCATGTCACAAATAATAAAATTATGTTATAGATTACCTGACATGGGAATTTTCTTTTATACAGAACATCATAACAATAATCTTATACTCACCATCTATCAAATTCAATAATAAACGCAATGCTACATGTCATACATGCAAAATAGTAAGTTTACAACACTTCCTTGAACTACATATATATAAATTTATTAACAAAACTTTTAACAGACATTATAAGGACCTACCTAATGTGTAAGGATAAATATCACAACAACACTTTAATTAATGAGATTGAGATCTTTCAGGGAAAGTAATTATATTATATATAAAATCATAAAAATTTAAAAAAACATTTGTACCATCATGGTTATTATTATTTACCAAACCATATGAGCACACACTATATCTTTAACACATTTATAAACATATTAATTTTATGTGAACCTTTTGATTTAATACATTCTTTTCAACAATTGACAAACTCTCATTTTCTTTGTTATACTCATTGAATAATCATCATTAGATATACAATAATTCCTTGATAAAAAGATTTAGTTCTTTACCTATCTCATAACATTCATTACTTATGTTTTGAATTATTAAATTCATGGTAATTTCACAACCATCTTTATTTGTGTTCTAATTTAACTACCTTTATAAAATCATCATAAGTACTCCTTGTTCATAGTCTAAACCAATTTAGGGTTCATCACCCTTTACCATACCAATTGATCATATGTTAGTTTAATTATGGATTCATCAATATCAATTTTTAATCTCAATATCTATTATACCAATTATAGCTCATCCATATATTTCTCAATCTCAATATATTTCACACCTATTAATGGCTCATCCATATATTTTTCATTTACAAAATGCTTTATGCCTATTTATGAATCATTCATCTATTTTTCAATCTCAAATATTCCTCAAGAGTTAATAGAAGATTATCTAAAGACTCCTCACTCAGGTCATCCTTAATGAATTGTATTTTATCTTCACGGTTTATAGATACCATTCCCAAAGAACGACATTGTGCATTACAAGTCCATCTGACACATCGATGACAAACTTTCAGTCGTTTTACACGACGTTTCTTTGCAAAAGTGCTTTTACCTGTTCCAGGCATGTGTGAAATGAAAGAGTTAGAGGACTCACCTGATAATCGGACCTTTGCTTCAATCAACCAGTGAATATCTTCAGGAATTCCATGATTCATTAACAATCTCAATCTTGCACATCTAACACGGTAAATTTTTGTAATCACATTCTGAGGCAGAACGGGAAAATATTTTTTAAATTTTTCAAGATTAGTGTCCATTATCAAATGACAATTAGAAGAGAGATTCAAAGAATTGCACAAATATATACACAGATATCAGTTATTATGGGAAACTGAAAGAACCAATTTAATTCACGGAGTATCGTTGTTCGCCATTTGACCGAGGTGAGAGAAACTAGCCAAAATCACTCAAAAATAAACACAAAAACAACGTGAGAAAAACAAAATAATCAATCTTTATCTACAAGATCATTCAAACCAGTTGATTCATTTTCACTAGCAAAATTATCAAAGTAAGCTTTCAAACGATTTCCATTTTCCTTAAAAACATTGTCATTCATTGAATTCTCAATATCACAGGTCCCATAAGGATTGCTCCATCTTGATCTTAACTCTTTAGGGAATGCATAGAGTTGAGAATTATAAAACAAAACTTTTTGACCAGTATCAACTTTTTGACAATTTTTACAAGTTTTGCAGAATGCATGCGTGTCCTTGAACATGGTGGGCCAATAAAATCCATTTTAAAATATTTTTACAGCTGCCTTTTTTTTATGAAAAATAACTCCCACATGCTTCAAAATGACAAAGTTTAATGACACTACTTACCTCATTGTCAGGAATAAATCTTTGAAATATTTGATCAGGACAATATTTGAATAAGTTAGGGTCATCCCAATAAAAGTTCTTCACTTCGTTCAAAAACTTTTCTTTGTCTTGGGTACTCCAATCAGCTGGCAAATCTTCTGAAGCAAGAAAAGTGATATTTTTATCATACCAAGGCATTGGACTAAGAGAAAGTAAGGATTCGTTAGGAAAGTAATCATCGATTGGTGTGATGTCAGATGTCGAATCTGTTGTAACTTTTGACAAAAGATCTGCATCAACATTTTCAGTGCGTTTTTCATCCGTGATTTCTTTCTTATAATAAATCATTTGCAAATCTTCAAATTCATCCAACTAATTTTTACTTAAAGTAGATTCAAGTTAATCATAAACTAATTCATCAATATGATCTACTTCTTGTAAATCATTATCATCTCCAAGTTGCTTGCAAATGTTGAAAATATTCATCTCCAATGTCATGTTTCCAAATGATAGCTTCATTAGTCCATTCCTACAATTAATCAATGCATTAGAAGTTGCAAAAAATGGACGTCCTAAAATAATAGAAAATGAATTACATGCTTCAACAGGTTCTGTGTCCAAGACAATAAAATCCATAGGATAAATGAATTTATCTACTTGTACTAACACATCTTCAATTATTCCTGTAGGCACTTTTACAGATCTATAAGCAAGTAAAAGAGTTATAGAAGTTGGTTTTAACTCACCTAGATTGAGACTCTAAAAAACTGAATATGGAAGTAAATTCACACTAGCACCGAGATCAAGTAAGGCTCTTTTAATTTTATGCTCTCCAATAAAGCAAGAAATTGTAGGACAACCAGGGTCTTTATATTTCAAAGCATTATTATTCTGAAGAATAACACTTACTTGTTCAGTTTCCTCTTCACAGTGCATAGATCTTTCAAAAATTTAGCATAGGAAGGAACCTGTTTAATAGCATCCAGCAAAGGTATATTGATTCTTACCTGTTTGAAAGTTTCAAAAATTTCAGAGTTGTTATTGACTTTTCTTTGTTTGGTCATAGCACAAGGAAATGGAAGTGCTGGCGGGGAATTAGTCGTTTCTTTGCAATTTTCAGATTCAACCATTTCCTTACCCTCAGAGATTGACTCATCATCTTTCTCATAAGGTTCAAGAGAGGGTTTTTCAATAACCTTACCACTGCGAAGAGTAGTGACTGATTTGACTTGATCCATGTGTTAGCTTCCGGAACTACTTGCATTTGCATTGTATTGCCCCTTGGGATTTTATTGTGGTTGAGATGGAAACTTACCTTTCTTTTAGAAACTAAGAGCAGATGTTAATTTTCCAAAAGTATCTTTAAAATCTGTCATATTTTGAGCAAGTTGAGTATTGATTGTCTCTTGCTTTTTAATGAATGCATGCAATGTTTCCTCAAGATTTCTTCTAAGAAGTGGAGCATAAGGAGGTGCATATCCATGAGAATTTTAGAAATTATGGTGTGCTTGAAATGGTGGTTGTGAAGTTTGTGCATTGTTGTTCTCACTCTTCCAACTAAAATTTGGGTGATTTCTCCAACTAGGGTTGTATGTTTGTGAGTATGGGTTGTGGTTGACCCTTTGGAAACTGTTTAAAGCATGAGCTTGTTCATGGAGACATTCCTTAAAAGAAGGCAAGCTTGGACAAGCGTTGGTTGAGTGTTCATTTGTTTCACAGATTTGACACACAATGTTTTCAAAAGATTTTAATTGACCACTCTTTTTCAATTCTAGTGCCTCGACTTTTCTAGCTAAAGATGCAAACTTGGCTTGAAGGTCATGATCTTCCCTAAGGTTGTACATACCTCCACTAGATGTATGAGGTTGAGTTTTACTCGGTGCTTTATAAGTACCCGCGGTGTCCTAATTTTAAGCATTTTCAACTAACAAGTCTAAGTACTCCATTGCTTCATCAGGATCATTATCTTCAAAAGTTCCATTGCACATCAATTCAACTATTTGCCTATCTCTAGGTGTTAACCCTTCATAGAAATGTGAAACCAATCTCCATGTTTCAAAACCATGATGAGGGAAAGTACTAAGCAAGTCGATACCAATCCCAACATTGGTAAAATGTTTCTTCTGCTTTTTGAGTGAAAGTGGTGATTTGTCTTTTGAAAGAGTTTGTTATATGAGATGGGAAAAACTTCTTTAAAAACTGGTGTTGCATTTCATTCCAAGCACGAATGGATCCTGGTCTCAAATTTTATAGCTATGTTTTAGCTTTATCTTTTAATGAAAAAGGAAAAAGCTTTAATCTGATGGTGTTCATGCTACAATTTAAATTATTATGTGTTGCAGACCCCCTCAAATTTCCTTAAATGCAAGTATGGATTTTCCAATTCTAAGCCATGAAAAGAAGGTAAAAGTTGAATAATGACTGGCTTAAAATTAAAATGAGATGCATCGGGAGGAAAAACTATGCATGATGGTCTCCAAGTGTTCTAGCACAATTATTCTCATTATGAAGTGATTGATTATCTTCTTCGACCATATTTTCTGAAAATAATGAGGATACTCTACAAAGTCTACCACTTGATGTACGTGACCACACTCTCATGCACGTGTAGGAATAAAATAAAAAAGAAGAAAAAAAAAGAAGGAGGAAGAAAACAAAATAAAAAGAAACAAAAGAAAAGAAACAAAGTTATATACAAGAAAAGTGAAAAGAGAAAATAAAATAAATACTATAATTTATACAAGAACTTACCTCCCCGGCAACGGCGCCAAAAACTTGACACGACGAAAAGATTGATGTCTTCTCCCAAGTGCAGGAGTGTCGAAGTAATAAATAACCCGGCAAGACCGGGGTCGAACCACAAGGAGGTTATTTGTACAAATTATAAATAACAATAATACAACAACAATAACAATAACAATAACAACAACAACAATAATAATAATAATAATAATAATAATAATA
>NW_011500421.1:81488-85616 GCF_000495115.2 Populus euphratica | reverse complement strand
TATTATTAGATATGTTATTATAAAACATGCTTTAGTTAAGGAGTTATTGATACTTCAAGTGCAAAATGATGATATAAAACCTTGATAAAAAATACACTTTTAAGTATCAATCAATTAATGCTAAGATAAAAATTACACCTAAGGACTCCTTATTAGCTTAGTTAAGAGTGAAGTCTATACTTAGGGATAGAGTGCTAGAAGCTCAACAATAAGATGTCAAAGTTGGTAAGATAAAAGACAAAGTGAAGTCGGAAATTGAAACTTTATTTCAAATCATAGAGGATGGAATGATAGTATTTGGAAGATGAATGTACATGCTAGAAGACAAGGCATTGAAAAATAAAGTACTATGGAAAGCTTATGAGTCAAGACTCACAACACACCCTGGGAGTATAAAGATGTACCAAATTGAATAAGTTTGAGCTAAATTAATATTTTTGCAAATTTATTTAGTTAACGTAAGTAATTAATACATGTTGTCATCATTATTTTATACAGGTTTGATATAAGCAATGGATGATCATTCATGGATGTATATATACATCTCAAAGGTTACAAATGATGGATTATTGTAATAGGATTCAAGGTTTTATTAATTATATATTATCTAATTAGAGAAATATTAGTGGAAGGGGTATTAGATATCCATTTAAGAGGTGTAAAAATAAAATTTTCTCGATCTTGATGTTGTAACGATGCATCTTCTATAAAAAAGGTTTATGGAGAAATATTTGTGTTGGTATGCACACAAAGAACCATTTATTCCTCATGATATCATGGTGAAAAAGATGGTTGGGTCAACTTCTATTTTTAGCAACGTGCATAGAGTTGTAGATAACAATAGTAATTCTTGAAGAAATATGGTTATGGATGTGATAAGAATGAATTAGGGTCATATAAATTAATGTACAATCATAGATGAAGAACCTAATGCAGACGCGATTAAATTTTTTTGATCTTTTAAAAGAGTCTAATGAACCATGATGGGATAATTGCACAAATCATAATAAATTATCAATTGTTACATAGGTGTTCACTATCAAGTCAAATCATAGGTTGAGTAAGACATGTTATGATAGAATTGTTAAATGGATGAGAAACATTTTATCTGAAGGGAACAAATTAAAAGAGGACTTCTATGCTACTAAGTCCATAATGAAACCCTTCGGTTTAGGATACAAAAAAATTGACATGTATCTAAACTTCTATATGTTGTGCTACCTTGAAAATACAAAGTTGACCAAGTGTAAAACATGTGGACATTCTCGTTATAAGCCTAAAACTAAGTCCAAAACTAAAAAAGAACTTCTATACTACTAAATCTGTAATGAAACCCCTTGGTCTAGAATACAAGAAAATTGACACGTGTTTAAACTTTTACATGTTGTGCTACCGAGTGTAAAATATATGGACATTCTCGTTATAAACCCAAAACTAAGTCCAAAAATAAAAAGAGAACTTCTATGTTACAAAGTCCATAATGAAACCCCTCAATCTAGGATACAAGAAAATTAACGTGTCTAAACTTCTACATATTGTGCTACCTTGAAAATATAGAGTTGACCGAGTGCATAATGACATGACCAAAAGATTGATGTCTTCTCCTAAGTGTAAGAGTGTCAAAGTAATATATAACCCGACAAGACCGGAGTCGAACTATAGGGAGATTAATTGTATAAATGATAAACAATAATAATATAACAACAAAAACAATAATAATACTATTAATAATAGTAATGGTAATAATAATAGTAATAATAGTACTAATAATAATAATACTACTATTAGTAGTACTAATAATAATAATAAAGAAGAAGAAGAAAAAGAAGAAGAAGAAGTTTATGAGAACTTTGAGATAGAAGATTAATGTGAGGATCAAATAATGATAACAACAAATGTCAAGGTTAGAGAATCCACTAATAGTAGTAGTAGTAGTAGTAGTAATAATAATAAAGCAGAAGAAGAAGAAGATAAAGTTGACGAGAACTTTGAGATGAAAGATTAATGTGAGGATCAAACAATGATAAAAACAAATATCAAGGTTAAAGGATCCACTAATGGTATTTCAAACAAGTATAATATAAACTCTTATTACTCAACTAGAAACCTTGATTATAACTTATGTTAACAACAAATCAAGTTCCTTTCAGAGCACAAGTGTTGGTTACACCATGCGGTTGGGCTATGAAAGTGTCATATATTTGATATTAAAAAAAATAACTAACTATCTTTTCTATTTTATAAATCATTTGACAAAACTATTATTAGGATGGCAGAGTAAGGAGGAATTTTATTGACTCTTAACACGTATCTTAGTAAATATTTTTCAATGGTTATTTGTAATATTCATAATAAGGTTTATCACATACTTCTCATGTAATATTTAGATTTATAAACTCTCGCATTAGTATCACTTAATTCTACTCATAAACTTATTTAACAAGTATTCTTAAACCTTCATTTTCACACACACACACACTTTTAACATATGATTGTGGGTTGTATATTGGATTATTACATTATTTATATTGTTTTGTAAAAGATAAGAACTAAGGAAAAGAGATAACATATAATTTGTAAAAAAAAATTATAATAAATGTAAATAAATAAATAAATAAAAATATAGATAAGTTTGGTTCCATAGCCTCCCTAACCTAAGTAATTAAGCCCAAAGAAGTGTTTTAACATCTAATAACCTAAAGTCAACTGACTTGAAAGCTATTAGCCCAATGCTTGTTACATGGGTTGAGGAGAAAAGCTTAAAGGAATCAAACATTGCATTATTTACGTATTAGTATCTGCAACCCGAGTTGTTAAGCTCAAAGGGGTGTCTCAACACCTAATTCCCTAAAACCAACTGGTATGGGAGTCATTAGCTAAAAGCTCATTATATGGGTTAAAAAGACATTGTGTTTGAAGTTATATGTATATATATTAATAAAAAGATAAAAAGATAAAAAGAAAAGGATAATAATCCCAACCCAAGGAAGTTAACCTTAAACATTAGAACAAAACTTTTGTTTTCTTCCAAGTGAAGCCCCATAACTATATGTTGATATATTATGTACAAAAGAAAGGTTTATTAATATCTTGTTTAAGAGGTATTGAGCAGATATATAAATTTAATGAGAGTTTACTTATCTGAATAGATTAATAGAAGTTGAATGATGAATATCTTACTTTATAAAATTTGCAAATTGTTTTTTATTTTAATACTTTGATTACTAGGAACTAATAATAAGGTGGTTGGGAGGTGTGATTAGTACTTAAAAGTATATTTTTATCAATGTTTTATATCATCATTTTACACTTGAAATATCAATAACTTCTTAACTACAACATGTTTTAAAATAACATATCTAATAATATAATATACTTTTAATTTGTGGTAAATATTCATCTTAAATGCAGGCCTATCATATAAATAAAAAGATTGATTGATGAGTTTAAGTACTGAAATTGAAAGGACAAAGAGATTACCAAACTTAGAAAAGAGATGATGATGCAGTCTAAACTAGAACATTGTTCTATAATTGGGTCATATCTGGAGCTATAGATCTCGAATTTAGGTCAACTTATATAGATGAAAAGGTAAGATATAGGCCTACAACTTTCATGGAATCCAATATTTAAAAAGGTTATTCTCAAGTCCAAATTGTAGCAACAACAAAGAAGCCTCAATTTATCTTGCAACTCAGACATTGTTCAGTGTTAAGCCTATATCTGGAGTTCTAGAAGTCCAAATAATCTTAATTTGTTTTCTAGAAAGTTGAGATAATTTGCTAGAACTTTCATGTGGAGGTCTAGTTCAAATTCTAGTGTTATCAATATGTTATATTTAGACAAGAGAAGACAAGGATTGTCATCAATTCAAGAGTTGGTCACCCACTCAATAATTAGTCAACAAATCAATAGTTTCTAATTTTGGCCTGTAAAAGGAGGTATTTGCCATGCATTTAGACATCTTGATTTTCATATCAAGATCATGCTCTTCTTTTCTCTTTTTGTATTTTTGTAATGCTTAAATTTTGCTTTTATTAATCTCTTATTCATGCTTTTCATTCAATTTCCTTTACTTAATTAACATATATCTTATTTATGTTCTTATCTTGTTTATTTATCTTTCTC
>NW_011500421.1:66119-77815 GCF_000495115.2 Populus euphratica | reverse complement strand
GTTGTTGTTGTTGTATTATTGTTATTTATAATTTGTACAATTAACCTCCCTGTGGTTCGACCCCGATCTTGCCGGGTTATTTATTACTTCAACACTCCTGCACTTGGGAGAAGACATCAATGTTTTAATCGTGTCATTGTTATTTTTACTATTATTTATAATTTATATAGTTAACCTCCCTTTGGTTGGATTCTAGTTTTGCTGGGGTATTTATTACTTTAACACTCTTGCACTTGGAAGAAAACATCAATCTTTTGATTGTGTCAGAATACATATACAATTTGGCATCAGACATTGTTTTATATTGATAGAAATACCAACAAACTATATATTACATATGGGTATATCGATAAATTATGTCTATTAGTATATTTCAGTTACTATGAGAATTGTTTCCCTTCTATCTAGCACTGTTCAGTGTGTTTATCATATATAGGTATACCAATAAAATATGTTCGTTGGTATATTCTAGTGACTACGGAAATTATTCACTTCTTAATGCCCTAATAATTAATGTTTTTTTGACTATTCACTTTTTCCCTAATGGCATCACTAATAGAATGAAAAGATATCGGCAATATTAGAGGGTTTTCTAAAGATTTTCATGCAAGTTAAAAATTTTCATTTGACTTTTAAACGGAATCACAAAAAATATTAAAAATAATAATATTTAATTTTTTATCTATGATTTCGTTAGTAAAAAGTGCCCAGATACCAATACTATTAAATTTCAATTTAAGTTTACAAATGGGATCATCGATTGAGATATTAAAAATATTAATATTTAATATTTTATCAATAATTTTGTTGGTAAAACTAAGACAGAATCAATACAGACAGGGCTTCGTCTTCTTCTTTCTTCTTCTCTCACAAAGTGATTTCTCTCTCTTTCTCAGCCGAAATCAAGCATTCTCTTCTCTTCTCATCCTCATGTATGTTTTTTTCTTCTTATTTTTCTTATTTTTTAGATTTACTAACAATCTCTTTTCTTCTCATTTGGTTTTTTATCATTTGAAATTAAGCATATCATTAAGGTAAGAATTTTTCATTCCTTTTTCTTCCTTTTGTGTTTTTTTTTTTGCATAAATTTTGCTTTTTTGTCATTATTTTTGTTCAATTTTTTGTTTTTAATAATTTTATGAATTAATATATCTGTTGAATTTTAGTTGTTAATGAAATAATTTTTGCATTATTTTGTTGAATTTTAGTTATCTTTTTTTTTGCTCAATTTCAATTAAATGTGTAGGATTAATTTTAATTATTATTTTGTATTTATTCCATTAAAAAAAATTAAATTTAGGATTAAAAATATTATCACTTAGAAATAATTGTGTTGAATTTTAGTTGTTATTGTAATAATTTTTGCATTATTTTGTTGAATTTTAGTTATATTGTTTTATTTGTTGTTCAATTTCAATTAAATGTGTGAGATTAATTGTAATTATTATTTTTTATTTATTCAATTTAGAAAAAAAATTAGGATTAAAAATATTATCATTTAGAAATAATTGTGTTGAATTTTAGTTGTTATTGTAATAATTGTTACATTATTTTTTTGAATTTGCTGTTCAATTTCAATTAAATGTGTAGGATTAATTTTAATTATTATATTTGTATTTTATTCCATTTAGAAAAAAATTTAAATTTAGGATTAAAAATGTTATCACTTAGAAATAATTGTGTTAAATTTTAGTTGTTATTGTAATAATTTTGCATTATTGTTTTGAATTTATTTGTTTTTTTTTTCAATTTCATTTAATATTTGCTGCATTATTGTTTTGAATTTATTTGTTTTTGTTTTCAATTTTTTTTCAATTTCATTTAATATTTGGAAACTTAGCATATATATATTTTTTTGTAAATTTAGGACTAAAAATATTATAATGTATAAAATTGAATTATGCTAAATTATTAAAAGAAATTGCATAAAATCAACTGGTTCGTAATATATGTGTTGTGTATTTTCAAATTTAAAAATTTTAGGTATTCTTTCATGTAGAGGAAGTGCTGTTAAGTTTTTTTTTTAAATAAGAATCATTTAATTTTTTATTCACCAACTTATATAAATGCCTAGGGAAAAGTTTATTGTAATTATAAAAACATGATTGATGCTAGTTCTTCTAGGTGCAATGCTAACAACTATAAGTCATTATCTTGGTCTGATGATCCAAGTTATGAGTTTGACAAATAAACTTTGGTTGTTTTGTATATTCGTTTTTTAATTGATTTTTTCAATCAAATTGCTTTTCATGAGATTATTTTTGTCTTATAATTTGAGTTACAGGTTCTGGTTAATTCATATCGCTTTTTTAAGTTATTTTTTATTTTTTTTTTAATTTCATCCTTCAACATTTGTTTTATTGAGAAGTATATTTTATAATTTATTTTAATATACTTTTTATGGTGTTTTCATATTCTTATAACTCGGGTCTTGGATTTGATATATTAATTCGGGTTGACCCAAGTCAATCCAATATGTTATTATCATAATATTAAATGTCATCTTGATTTTTTTAATAAAACTATATTTTTATGAGTTGTATGGATTACTTTTGAACCTGCATATTCAACCAGGTTATATCAGGTTAACTGTCATATAATTTAATTTTTTTTACTAGAAAAATAAACATTAACAATATCTGAACAATTTTTTATGTTTAGCATAGCACAAGTTAATAATTTTGGTTTTAACTAATATGAAAACTTTCTATTTATTTTTTAAATGCAAACAATGTTCCCTGCTTAGCCCGAGCATGTGATCTTTTTTTATTATTATTATTTATATGAACAATCATTCTATGCTTAGCTAGAATATGTGATTTTTTTTTTTATTTATATGAATAATCATTCACTCATTTTAAAGCATGCTTGTTTTTATGTTTTAAAAGTATTTTAAAAAAAATTGAATTTTTTTATTTACTTCAAATTAATGTTTTATGGTATTTTTAGATTATTTAATGTGTTAATATCAAAAATAATTTTTTAAAAATCAAAATTATATTGTTTTAATAATTTTCAAATAAAAAATATTTTGAAAATTATTATATTAAAATTTTGAATGCTTTTTCAATTCATGCTTTAAACTTCGTTATTAGTATATTTGGTATTGTGATGGTTTTTGTGATTGTGATTTGAAAAAACTTATTTTATAAAAAGTACTTTTGATTAAGGTTGATTTGATATTTATATATGTTTGGTTAAAGATGTGGTTAAAATTGAGATTGAATAGAAAATAATTTAATATATTTAGTTAAAAATGCTTTTCAAATTGAAGTTATAAAATAACATATATATATATATTGATAATTTTTAATTTAAATATTATAGATTTATCTACTGTTATTATATCATGAAATAAATAATATTGTACATAAAATATTTTTTATTGTTTCATTAAATCATCTATAATTTTATCACGTACGAAATCTAACCGATGATAACTATAATTTTTATAGTTTCTTAAGCGTGCAACAATATCAGGTAAAATATCATAAATAACAAAATTGAGACTGCGATGAAATTTTATAAATATTACATCATTATATGATTTTCTTTAAATTTATGTAGTATTAAGCGTGCAACAATATCAGGTAAAATATCATAAGTAACAAAATTGGGACTGCGATTAAATTTTATAAATATTACATCATTATATGATTTTCTTTAAATTTATGTAGTATTATCATTAATAATATTAAATATTTTTTTAATAACATATAATTAAAAATTAAAATTAAAATTAAAATTAAAATTTTTTTACTAGATCAAACTCGGTTAAATATATTTAAGTTTTGGTCGAACCTGACTCGATCATGAATAATAAAATCATTCTCTATTATTTATATGTGTAATAAAGAATAACTTTTTATTGTTTATTTTGCAAAAGTGAAAAAAGTGGAGAGTGAAACCCTCCATTGCAGACCGCAGGAGAAGACGAGAAGCAACTCTTAGAGCCTGTTTGGAAGTTTGGTTACTGTTGTTTTTCAATTAGCTTTTCGTGTCAAAATATATGCCTTACTGTTGTTTTTCAATTAGCTTTTCGTGCCAAAATATATGCCAATGATATTTTTTTATTTTTTAAAAATTATTTTTGACATCAGCACATCAAAATGATTTGAAAACACTAAAAATATATTAATTTGAAGTTAATAAAAAAATAAAAAAAATTTCAAATTTTTTCAAAAATGCTTTTGAAACACAGAAACAAACAGGTCTTTAGTTATTTTTGGCAAATCCATGGTTTCAACATAATTTTTTATGAATGTCACAAACAATAAATGAAATTTTATTAATAATCAAATAGGTTGAAAGTGTGATTTGTTTTAAAAGCAAAAGTTACCTTATAAACAAACACTATTGTAGTGTGATTGAAAATCATCATCAACCGTTAATGTGCTTCTTAAAAGAGATTTGAACGATAAAAGAATATATGGGTTCATTTGGTAACTAAAACGTGCAAAAGGCAACTTCCAATTCTCCATAGCTTTTCAACTAGTAGAAATTCAAAACCAGAGAGAGAGAGAGAGATCACCCTTACAAGAAAAAAACAAATTCATAAAATCATATGTATTAAATGACCTATTTAGTCCACTGTCTTGTTTTCTCTGGTGTTCTTATCATAAAATCACATAGAGAAAGAAAGAAAGGAATTGTAGTCAACCTATTCCAAAGCCTTGACTGGAGCGATGTTTATACAACCGAGTCTCCCACACTGCTCCCCTCTGCTCGTCACTGACTCGAAACCTCCTCACTGAATCTGAAATGATCTGCTAAGATCCCCAAATCCTCCACCACCAACCTTTCGCTCCTCTGCTTCACCAAAATGCCCACCACCACCACCCCCCTCCTCCTCCTCCTCCTCCTCTTCCTCCTCCTCACCACCACAACTCCCTCCCCAATCCCAGGCCTAGACTCTTTCCTCTCACACCAATCATCTCTAGATCCTCTTTCCACCAACGATTCCTTCCCCTCCCTCCCTCCCTCCCTCAAAAAATCCCTCTCGCTCTCTTCCCCTCCCCCCCACATCCCTTCCTTAATCTCCTCCCTCCTTTCCCTCACTGTCCAACTTTCGCTCAACATCCGTCTCGTCGGCCCCTCCTTCCCCTCCTCCTCCTCCTCCCTCCTCTATTCCTTCCTCTCGACCGCCCACATCGCCGATCGCTTCCACGTCATCACCACCGACCCCATCCCTTCCCAAAACTCCCACCATCTTTCCATCAAGCACTCCCCCCACCTTGACATTTCCCACGCGAGCTCCACCCTCTCATCTCGCCTTGCCGAGGCCCTTAAATCTGCAGTTTCCGAGACAACATCTTCCCTCCGAACCCCTCTCCTTTCCATCCCTTACGACACAGTAGACCGGATAATCAAGCAAGAATTTGATAGAGAAAAGCCTGTGCATGGGGTTTATGTTTATTTGATTAATTTGGGTTCGCAACCCAAGAACTATGCCTATAGTTATTCGGCTGGAGACTCCTCTCCTGGCCTCACTAAATGTTTAGGAACTATTTGGACTGGTAAAGAGAGGTATCTTTGGATTGATCTATCTGCTGGCCCAGTTGATTATGGCCCGGCTTTATCTGGAGATGGGGTTTTGCCTAGAGGTGAATTTCACCCTCTTGCGGCAATGCATGGGCGACCAAAGTCGCAAAAGGCGTTGTTAGCGGACTTGGCGTCGTTGATTTGGAGGGCTTATCAGGTATTACTTGTGCCCTCTTTGAGAATTCCTGTGCATTTTGAGAATTCTTTGATAGTTGAGTTTATACATATTTATGGGTCTGAAAGTGCTAAGGATTTGAGTGGGTTTGATTGGAAGGAGATTGAGAGGACGTTTATGGATGAGGCTAATGAAGGTGGGTTGTTGTTGAGGAATCAGAATTTGGCGTTTAGGAATTATGAAGTGAATTATGATCAGTGTCCCATTTGTGCGTTTGCGATTTCCAGGTCAATTAATTCCTATACTTCGAGGTTCTTGTTTGAAAATTTTACTTTAATTGTGAGTGAGTATTTGGATTCGAAGAGATTGCATCAGATATTATCTGATTCCGCTGAGGAGTTTAGGAGGATTGCAGGCATCCCTGAGGAGGATTTCAGTAGAGTGCTGCCTGTTTATGTGTTTGATTTGGATTACAATATGATGTTGATGCTTGATCGGTATCATCAATCTGTTGCGTTTAGGGATATGATTATTGCAGTGAGGACAAAGACTACACAGACTGTGAGTGATTATAGTTGCAATGGTCGTCACGTGTTTACGCATACTAGAATGCTTGAGAGACCACTTGTTGGTTCTATTCTACAGAGTATGTGGGGAGTGTCACCAACCCATTTGTCATGGAGTCCAAGGCATAATAATACTTTGGTGGATTATACATGGAGTGTTGGACAAACTCCATTTGGGCCTTTCTCAGAGATTTCATCTTTGTCATTTGTGCAGAAAGATTCAGCTCGTAGAAATGTGCTGTTGACGTTGTTAAATTACAGTGTAACTAGCGTTGTTGATGTTCTTGAATCAATTGCGGCACATGGTGGGGACAGGAATCTCCTAAAACAGAATCGGCATATTGAGTTTGTTCAGAGATGGAACCTGTTCAAGTACAAGCTGGACAAAGCAATTTCTGCAATATCACATTTGGACTTTGACATGGCTTTATATTATCTGCGGTCCTCTGACCATGATATGTATGCCATTCACTCTCTGGTCTATCATGCATCCCAGGAATTGGAGGCATCACTTGTTTGTTTTAAGGACCCACCATTTCCATGGGGTTCAATGTCTATGTCCGCTTTAGGGGTCTTTGCTCTCATTTATGTTTATTCTAAAAGAGAGAGACTTTTTAGAAACAAAAGAAAGCAGTTTTGAAGCTATTTAGAGGAATAGAATTCTGTATCATGTGAACACAATACAACAAACCTTCTTCTGTGAGGGGTACATCTGGAGGTTGGAAATTAATGTGCAGTTTTCTTGACATGCTTACTTCAGTTGAAGCTGATATATTGCCATGTTGTCCAGCTTCCATTGTTTGCTGTAATTTCGCTACTTTTCTGGCTAAATGCTTGTTTTTCACCTTTGGCTGCTTCCTTGATCCCATCGTTTGTTTTTTTTTTTTGGTACATTACTGTCAAGGAAAATGGAACCATCTGTGCACTTGAAAGTTAGGGGAGTTGTAGCTGTTCTGAAAGCTATATGTATTTCGTTTCATGCCTTGTGATTGAACTGGTTTTGGAAGTAACAGATAGCTTCTGATGGTTATAACAATTCGGGATTAAGGCACAATTTGTAGATCCAGTCATGCTTCTGGGCTACTCATTTTTTAAATTATTGAAAAATTAAAGCCATGCTGTCATAAAGGTCCTATTAATTTCAATATTTTCTAAGAAAAGTCCAAATAGTAATTGCCATGATAAAGGTTAATGAGTTCTTAGAAGCTCAATTGACTTCATGGTTCGCCGGGGCCATTTCATGGAGATTCTGAGTTTGTTGTAAAGGATTATTTAGTATTTGTCACTTCATCTGCTTTACTTTTTGATGTCCTTCTAACCAGGTGTCAACTACTGAGTGTCTCATTATCATCGGCCTCAAATTTGTGCTTTACTTGGATTGTGCCACTTTTCCTGTTAAATTTCTTGGTAACTCTATTTAAGTGCTTCGTAGTCCGGTAAATGCAGTATGGACAGAAAGGGAGTTAAAGAGTAGGCATTAATATATACATCTTAGTGAAATGCAGTTGCATTTGAGAAAATCAAGTTTTGTGGTTTATACCCAACTTTCGTGAAATGCAATTAGGAAATAATTCAATGTTGAATAGAGAACATGATGCACATTCATTTGCAATGATTTGATGCAAGAATCTTGTGTTCAGGCTATTTGGAGAAGGCAATTGAGTTATTTCAAAGTTGAAATTGGTGTTTGCAGAATGATGGGTGTTATTAATGCCAGTTATATGGGGTGGAGGGTAACTTTAGGAGCTTGTATGACTTTTCTGTTTGTTTTCGTGTTTTGAAAGTTTTTTTTTTTTAAATTAATTTTTTTTAAACTAATATTTTTTTAGTGTTTTTAGATTTTTGTTTTTGTGTTTTGAAAACTTTTTTGAAAAAAATTAAATTTTATTTATTTTAAATTAATATTTTTTTAGTATTTTCAGATTTTTTTATGTGATAATGTTAAAATTAATTTTTTAAAAATAAATATATATATATATATATATATTTTAAAATAAAAAATATTTTAAAAAATAATCACTATTATATCTCCAATCATATCTCCACCAATCATGTTAATGTTATATGTTATTTATGTTTTTCAACAGGGGTCTCAGGAATTTGGAACTGCGGTTTGGGTGCTAGGTTTCTAAATTTATTCTCTCCCCTAGTATTTGTTGTCTTAGGAAGCAAAGGGGTTACAGGTTTAATTAGTCTTTATTTATGACTGGATCATTAGAATTCTGTCTGACCTTTAAAAGTGAATGAGAAATTTTGGGTGGCCTGCTACGTGGTGCAATACCCTTTCAGGGGTTTTATTCGAATCCTGCGAAGGAGGGTAGGGCTTTGTTGAAGTAAATCCTGGATAATTATCATACCTTGTCTTACTTCTACGTAGGAGGACAACCTTTCAGCGATGGTGAGCTAGGGCTATAGCCTAGTAATTAGGTACTGATGTTCACAGAATTTAAGACTATACAGTAAAGATTCAAATATATTTTGTTAATTAGGTACTGATGTTCATAGAATTTAAGACTATACAGTAAATATTCAAATAAATTTTGGGTCTTAAAAAGATAATAATCTAAAGTTATTTTAGCTTCTACCTCGCGGGATTCAAGGATATTTGATCTTGTATCATGCTTAATTAATATTTAAAAATATATTTTTATTAAAATTTTATATTATCATTTTATACTTAAAATATTAATAACTTTTTAACTAAAATATATTTTATAATAACAAGTCTGATAATATAAGATATTTTTAATTTATGATAAATATTTATTTTAAATGCAGGTCTTCTCATCTGGTAAATGTTTATTTTAAATGCAGGCCTTCTCATTATTTAAAGGATTGATTATTGTAATTAACCACCGGACATGAAAGGACAAAAAAAAAAAAACTAAGTTTAGAAAAGAGATATCGATTTAATTTAAATTCGAACACTGTTCAATCATTGAGTTATATTTAGAGTTATAGATCTTAAATTTTAGATTGGTTTATGTGGCTAGAAAGATAAAAAATAGATCTATAACTTTTATTAGTATGAAAAGACTCAAATTTGTCGTTTTTGAGTTCAAAGTTTGATCCCAAAAGAGAAGTCAAAATCTGTCCTGTAATCTAGCCCAAACACTGCTCAAAGTTTTACCCATAACTAGAGTTTTAGAAGGCTAAATTATGTGAAATTTGGTGTCTGGAAGAAAAAGACAATTTCCAACAACTTTCATGAAGAAGACTCGCTCAAATTCTGATGGTAGAAATGATATTTTATCTAAACAAGAGCTTGAGGGCTATCCACCACATCCACTAGCAGCACTGCTCATTATTTTAGATATATCTCGAGCTATAGTACTCCAAATGCTTTGAAATTTGGTGGGTAAAAGGAAAAGATAATTTTCAACAACTTTAATGAGAAACACTTTGTCAAATTCTGATTGCATCAATGTCATTTCATCCAGCTAAAATGCTTGAGTGTTGCTGTCCACTAAGTCCATTAAATCAGTAGTTGGTCACTACATCAATTATTAATTACTAAATGAATAGTTCTGAATTTTAGCTTATAAAAGAAGGTATTTTTCATTCATTTAGACATCTTATTTTTCATATCAAGATCATGTTCTTGCTCTCTCTCTTTATATTTTTGTAATTCATAAATTTTGCTTTCATTAATTTGTTGTTCATGCTTTTCATTTTCTTTACTATACTTAGTTAATTTATATCATATTTATGTTCTTATATTATTTATTTATGTTTTTCTTCTTCATAATATCTAGTTAAGTTAATTATGTCAAGGTAAAAAGGTTTCACTAATGGTGTTAAGATAAATATAATATAAACTCAATATGAACTTCAATGTTTATATTCTAAACAACTTCCTATTAACATGTCTTATTATTTTTTTTCTTATTAATTCTTAATACCTTACTTATTAAATGGTTAATTTAGATTTATTATTATTATTATTATTTATAATTTATATAGTTAATTTTCTTGTGGTTCGACCCCGATATTATCGGGTTATTTATTACTTTGACACTCTTGCACTTGGGATAAGACATCAATTCTTTGATCATGTCAAGTTTTTGGTGCCGTTATTGGGGTGGTAAATTCTTGTATAAATTATAATATTTATTTTATTTTCACTTTTTACTTTTCTTATATCTAACTTTTGTTTCTTTTCTTTTGTTTTCTTCTTCCTTTTATTTTCTTTCTACATGTGCATGAGAGTTTGATCACGTACATTAAGTGATAGACTTTGTAGGATATCCTCATCATTTTCAAAAAAAAAATAGCCGAAGAAGATAACCAATCACTTTATAATGAGAATAATGAGAATCCTATAAAAACAAGTGCACCCTCATGTATAATTTTTCGTCCTGATACATCTCACTTTAATTTTAAGCCAAGCATTATTCAACTTTTACTTTTTTTTCATGGTTTAGATCTAGAAAATTCATAAATGCATTTGAGAGAATTTAAAAAAGTCTGTAACACCTATAATAACTTAAATTATAGTATGAACACCATGAGATTAAAGCTTTTTTCTTTTTCATTAAAAGATAAAGCTAAAACATTGCTACAAAATCTTAGGTCAAGATACATTCATGCTTTGGATGAAATGCAATAACAATTTTAAAAGAAGTTTTTTTCATTTCACAGAGCAAACTCTTTCAAAAAACAAACCTCTACTTTCACTCAAAAACCAGAAGAATAAAGCAAAATTTGTGAAACAAATGAACATGCAACCAATGATTGTCCAACTTTGCTTTCTTTCAAAGAATGCTCCATGAACAAACTCATGCTTTAAATAGTTTTCAAATGCCCAATCATAACCTATATTCGCAAATATACAATCCTGGTTGGAGAAATCACCCAAATTTCAGTTGGAAGAGTGGTAAGAATAATGTACAAACTTCACAACCATCGTTTCAAGCATACTATAATTTCCAAAATTATCATAGATATGTACCTCCTTATGCTCCACCTCCTAGAAGAAATCTTGAGGAAATATTATATGCATTCATTGAAAAGTAGGAGACAATCAACACTCTAAATGCTCAAACCATAGTAGATCTAAAAGATGCTCTTGCAAAATTCACATCTACTCTTAGTTTTCAAGAGAAAGGTAAGTTTTCATCTCAACCACAAAAAAATCCAAATAGTTTCGGAAGCCATCACATGGATTAAATCAAATCAGTCATCAGTTTTCGTAGTGATAAGGTTATTGAAAAACCCACTATTGAACCTTGTGAGAAAGATGATGAGTTAATTCCTCGCCAACATTTCCATTTCCTTATGACATGACCAAATAAATAAAAGTTATTCACAACTCTGAAATATTTGAAACTTTCAAGCAGGTAAGGATGAGTATACCTTTGTTGGATGTTATTAAATAGGTACCTTTCTTATGCTAAATTTTTAAAAGATCTATGCATTGTAAAGAGAAAACTGAATGTGAAAAAGAAAGCCTTTCTAGCCGAACAAGTAAGTGC
>NW_011500421.1:65398-65777 GCF_000495115.2 Populus euphratica | reverse complement strand
ATTATTTTAGGACGTCCATTTCTTGCAACTTTTAACGCATTGATTAATTGTAGGAATAGACTGCTGAAGTTTGATTAATCATATAAAAACATGACATTAAAGATGAATATTTTCAACATTTGCAAGCAATGTGGAGATAATAATGATTCACAAGAAGTGGACTTTATTGAAAAATTAGTTCATGATCAATTTAAAACTATTCTAGTGAAATTGAGTTTAATGAATATGAGAATTTACAAATGGTTTATTTTCATGAAGAATCAAAGGCAAGTAATTAGAGAACACTAACACGATAATTGCCACCACGACCAATTAAGGCCATACCTTCAAGTGTTCAACCACCAAAACCTGATTTGAAGTCGTTGCCATCCAATCTCAA
>NW_011500421.1:60553-64877 GCF_000495115.2 Populus euphratica | reverse complement strand
TAACAAGCAAAAAGACATCAATCTTTTCGTCATGTCAACAAACAAAGCATTAAAGAGTGTACAAGATAAAATATGTTAGTATCAAACATTAAAGTTGATGTTAAGTTTACACTATACTTATTCATACACCTTTAGTGTAACCTTTCCACCTTGACATAATAAATTTAGCTTAACATAATGAAAGAAAGATACATAAATAAAAAAGATAAGAACATAAATAGGATAAAAGTTAACTAAGTAAAGGAAAAGAAATGAAAGGCATAAACAAGATATTAATGAAAATAAAATTTAAGCATTACAAAAATATAAAGAGAGAAAGTAAGAGCATGATCTTGATCTAGAAACTAAGATGCCTAAATACATAGCAAATGCCTCCTTTTATAAGCCAAAATTAAAAACTATTGTTTTGATGACTAATTGATGAGTAAGTGGCCAACTCTTGATTTGGTGACAATTCTTATCTTCTCTTGTCTTCCCAAAACATCATTGACGTCAGAATTGGAACCATTTGAAAACATGAAAGTTATAGGAAATTTTCTCAACTTTCTAGAAAAAAATAAAGGTCATTTGGACTTCTAGAACTCTAGATATGGGTCAAATACTGAACAATATTCGGGTTGCAGAACAAATTCAGACTTTTTTATTGGTGCTATAATTTTGACTTGAAAATGGGCTTTTTAAATATAAGATATAAGAAATATAAGAAACAACAAAATGCAATAAGTAAGAAATAACAAAACACAATAATAAAACCAAAAGACATAAACATTCACAAATGAAGGCTCAAATCCAATCTAAGCTTTTTACGGCTTTCCTTAGATGACCAATTTATGCGACTCATGGAAGGATCAATCACAGGAATGAAAGATTGTAGTTGGTCAATCAATTGTTCAGCAGTAGTAGCAGAGATTATGATTTGTCGTGCAGAAGATGTTAGAAATTCCTGTTCCACAGCATGATCAAGAAAAGACAACAACTTATCATAATAACCATTAACATTTAACAAACCTATGGGTTTATGGTGAATGTGCAGTTGAGCCCAAGAGGAAATATGAAAGATCTCTTCCAATGTGCCTAGACCACCTGGTAAAGCAATGAAGGCATCAGCATGGTTAAACATTGCATTCATTCGAGTAGACATTATAGAGACCTGTAGTTCCTTTCCAATTGTTTTTTCAATGATGTCTCCTTATGCTAACCCTTTCGGGATAACCTCTAAAACTTGACTACCTCCTAAAAATATAGCTATTAATATACCTCTTATTAACCCAAGGCTACCTCCCTCATACACTAAATGAATCTTTCTCTCAGCTAACACTTGACCAAGATGATTTGTTGATTCTAAAAACTCCTTTTTTAATCTAGGACTATATCAATTGAAAACACAAATATTTCTTACGTGATGACCTGAAAAAATTGTCATTTTTACACATTTCTATATTTTTTTTTTTATTAAATGTAAGAATATATATTAAGATCAAAAGTAACAATGCCACTGATTAGTACTTAAAAGTGCATTTTTGTCATGGTTTTATATCATCATTTTGCACTTGAAGTATCAATAACTCCTTAACTAAAATATGTTTTATAATAATGTATCTAATAATATAAGATACCTATAATTTATGGTAAATATCTATTTTTAATGCAGGCCTATCACATAAATGAAAGGATTGATTGATGACTTGAAGAACTTAAATTGCAAGGATAAAGAGATGGCCAAACTTAGAAAAGAGATGTCGGTGCAATCCAAACCGGAACACTGTTCGGTAAATGGGTCATATCTGGAGCTATATATCTCAGATTTAGGTCAAATTTATATGGATGGAAAGGTAAGACATAGGCCTACAACTTTCATATGGAGCCCAAGATCTAAAAAGGCCATTATCAAGTCCAAATTGTAGCAACAACAAAGAAGCCCGAATCTGTCTTCCAGCCCGAGCACTGTTCGGTATTTTGGCCATATCTAGAGTTCTAGAAGTCCAAATGAGCTGAAATTTTTACACAAGAAAGCTGAGACAATTGCCTACAACTTTCATGTTTGCAACTGGCTCCAGTTTTGACGTTATCAATGACGTTTTGGGCAGACAAGAGAAGATAAGGATTGTCACCAAGTCAAAAGTTGGTCACCCACTTATCAATTAGTCATCAAATCAATAGTTTCCAATTTTGGCCTATAAAAGGAGGCATTTGCCATGCATTTAGGCATCTTGGTGTTCAGATCAAGATCATGCTCTTCCTTTCTCTCTTTGTATTTTTTATGCTTTGTTTTCATTAATATTAAGTTTATGCCTTTCATTTCCTTTCCTTTACTTAGTTAACTTTTATGTTCTTATTTTGTTTATCTATTTTGCTTTCTTTCATTATGTCTAGCTAAGTTAATTATGTCAAGGTGAAAAGGTTACACTAATGGTGTAAGAATAAGTATAATGTAAACTTAATATGGACTTTAATGTTTGATACTAACATGTTTTATATTTGCTATCTTGTTCACTCTTTAATACTTTGCTTGTTAAATAACTAATCTTGATTTATGTTGTATAACACTTGGTACAACAAATGCTTGGCACTTTCATAGCCCATAATGTATGGTATAACCGACACCTGAGCTATGAAAGGAACTTGATTTGTTGTTAACATAAGTTATAATCATGAATGCTTGACGAGATTTACAAGTATTAGCATTAATTGAATAAGATGACTAATGTAATCATGTTAACAATATATAATCTGATTGGAACCTCCTTTGTGTGTGGTTTCCAATTCAATAATAAAAGTTTATTAACCTCCTTGTGGTTCGACCCCGGTCTTGCCGGGTTATTTATTACTTCGACACTCCTGCACTTGGGAGAAGACATCAATCTTTAGTCGTGTCAGCCACCAAAAGTAGCAAACACAGAATATGTACAGATAGGGGGCAACAAAGACCCTAAACCAAAATGGGAACAAGATCCCATTAATAAAGACATAAAATTAATTAACCTAAGGCCAATAGAAGCCACACTTCGGACAAACAAGAGAAATGATATGGCTCACAACCAGCCGAGACTAGCTACCAGCCAGCCAATCTAAGACAAGGGAAATCAAGCCAAGACAAGGGGATAAGCCAAAGCCAACATTATATCAGCCAGGAAGGCAAGGAAGACATATACACAGCCCAGCCATGCAGAGAAACCGCCAACTATTCATGCCAAAACAGAACCGTAGGATAGCTGGCATGGATAGCTGCTCAACCCCCATTACGTGCACGCAGCCTAGCCATGCAGAGACACCGCTAGCTAACATAAAGCAGATCAAGACAATGGATTAACTTGAAAAAGAAATCAACCACGGTGAAAGACCATAGAGCTCAAGCTGAAAAGATGAACTTCCAAGGTATCAAGCAGGAACCCGACGAGGACAGCTGTAGGACAGATTGAGGAATGTACCATTAACAGGAGAGACCAGATCAGGAGCTCACATGCTGGAGCCTACAGTAGACAAGCCGAGGAGCACAAATGAAAGCTATGCAGAAATTTTAAGGACAAAGAAATTTCAGCCATCCATGTGAAGACAGTTACCAGCCATGCAATTAAAGGTATAAAACCTTCCTTGTAGAGATAGAGCCAGCCTAGTGGGAAACCATTAATATGGTAGCAACAGCCAGGAACAAGTGGCAATAGCTCATCCAAGCAGATACAAGGAATAGGGAAATGAAAACAGATGTCTAAAGATCAGCCAAGAGAATAGAACCGGTGTCAATAGAAGCAGCCAACAATTGTATTACCAATCAAATAAGGTCACATGCAAGAGCATACAAAGCCCTTTCATCATCACATCCAAAGAATGAAATGTAGCCAATCAGAGGTTCCTAACCAGCCCAATTAAATGGAAAACCATGCAGTGCCCATACAAAACCGAGAAACCATGCACGTCCAGCTCTCAACATGCGAGGCCAAATAGAAATGCCAAGAATTAATCAAAGTAAAAGAACGTGAAACACATACAAGCTTCTGCAATCCCATACAGAACATAAGGAACCACAGGCAAGCTAAGGAAGAGTAATGGAACCAGCCAATGAAGAGAGCACATATCAGCAATGGAGGTTCAGCACGCCAAAGGAACAATAAGCCAAGAGAAAAATACGCCATGCATTTCCAAGCTTAACAACCTATTGTTGCTTCAACTAGAAGGATGCAATATCTCCTGTATGAATGTATAGGTTGAGTAGAAATAAAAGGAAGGAAGAGAGGATTTTATAAATGAGAAATTAAAAAGGTAATCATACCACCTATATGTAGGCCAGCTGTAGTCTCACACACAATCTCTCTCTCTCTCTCTCTCT
>NW_011500421.1:59072-59453 GCF_000495115.2 Populus euphratica | reverse complement strand
AAGAAAAGAAACAAAGTTATATACAAGAAAAGTGAAAAGTGAAAATAAAATAAATATTATAAATTGTACAAGAAATTACCTCCCCGGCAATGGCGCCAAAAACATGACATGACCAAAAGATTGATGCCTTCACCCAAGTGCAAGAGTAAAGGGTCATTCCAATAAAAATTTTACACGTCGCAAAAAAAATTTCTTTTGTCTATGGTACTTTATTATGTTGGCAAAAATCTTGAAACAAGAAAATTGATATTTTTAGTAAACCAAGGCATTGAACTAAGAGAAAGTAAGGATTCGTTAGGAAAGTAATCATCGATTGGTGTGAGGTCGAATGTTGAATCTATTGTCACTTTTGACAAAAGATCTGCATCAATATTTTTGATG
>NW_011500421.1:58198-58775 GCF_000495115.2 Populus euphratica | reverse complement strand
TTGAGATGAAAACTTACCTTTCTCTTGAAAACTGAGAGTAGATGTGAATTTTACAAAAGTATCTTTAAAATCTGGTATACTTTAAGCAAGTTAAGTGTTGATTATCTTTTGCTTTTCAATGAATGCATACAAAGTTTCCTTAAAATTTCTTATAGGAGGTGGAGTATAAGGAGGTACATATCCATAAGAATTTTGGAAATTATAGTGTGCTTGAAACTATGGTTGTGAAGTTTATGCATTATCACTCTTCCAATTAAAATTTCAGTGAGTTCTCAAACTAAAGTTGTATGTTTGCGAATATGGGTTATGATTGGGCCTTTGAAAACTATTTAAAATAGGCTTTTTCATGGAGACATTCCTTAAAAGAAGGCAAGGTTGGACAATCATTGGTTGAGTGTTTATTTGTTTCACAAATTTGACACGCAATGTCTCGAAAAGATTTTAATTGACCACTCTTTTTCTATTCTAGCACCTCGACTTTTCTAACTAAAGAGGCAAACTTGGCTTAAAGGTGATGATCTTCCCTAAGGTTATACATACCTCTACTAGATGTATGAGGTTGGATTTTACTTGATGC
>NW_011500421.1:43102-57653 GCF_000495115.2 Populus euphratica | reverse complement strand
TGACTTGGTGACAATCCTTATCTTCTCTTGTCTGCCCAAAACGTCATTGATAACTTTAGAATTAGAACTACTTGAAAACATAAAAGTTGTAGGAAATTGTATCAGCTTTCCAAGAAAAAAAAAATGTCATTTGGATTCTAGAACTCCAGATATGGGTCAAACACTGAACAATGTTCAGGCTACAGGACAGATTCAAAATTCTTCATTGTTGCTATAATTTGGACTTAAATGACCTTTTTAAATCTTGGGTTCCATATGAAAGTTATATACCTTTTCATCCATATAAAGTAGACCTAAATCTGAGATCTACAACTTCAGATATGACTCAATTACCGAATAGTGTTCCGGTTTGGACTGCACCAACATCTCTTTTCTAAGTTTGACCATCTTTTTGTCCTTTTAATTTTAGTTCTTAAACTCATCAATCAATCCTTTCATTTATGTGATAGGCCTGCATTTTAAATGACTAATCTAGATTTATATTGTATAACACTTGGTACAACAAATGCTTGGCACTTTTATAACCCATATTGTATGGTATAACCGACTTTTATGCTATGAAAGGAACTTGATTTGTTGTTAACATAAGTTATAATCATGAATACCTAATAACATTTACAAGTATTAGCATTAATCGAATAAGATAACTAATGTAATCATGTTAACAATTTATAATCTAATTAGAACCTCCTTTGTGTGTGGTTTCCAATTGAGTAATAAGAGTTTATACTATATTTGTTTGACATACCATTAGTGGATCATCTAACCTTGACATTTGTTGTTATCATTGTTTAATCCTTTCATTAATCTTTCGTCTCAAAGTTCTCATCAACTTCTTCTTCTTCTTCTTCTTCTACTACTACTATTAGTATTGTTACTATTATTATTGTTGTCGTTATATTATTGTTGTTTATAATTTATATAATTAACCTTCCTGTGGTTCGACCTCGGTCTTGCCGGGTTATTTATTATTTCGATACTCCTACACTTGGGAGAAGACATCAATCTTTTGGTCATGTCAAAGTCATCACCTTGTATTATGGTTACTAAGAACTTATGGTCTGCAAGAGTCTGGGATTAATTATGCAAGGGGAAGATGCATTACATCCAGTACACCCTATCTAAGATAAGCTGCATTATTATTTGATTATTTTTTCTAAGTCGAGTTTTTATTCGTTGGTTTTTTTTAATGTTCAAGATAGATCTCTCTTCATAGTAAAGTCTTTACCTTACTAGGTTAAATCTTAATCATTCTAAAGTCTAAATTTTAACATCCTATTTTTTAATTAGGGTTATTTAGGAGGACTATATATTGCTTTCTTTGCTCCAAAATTTAACAACTATAGATTATTGAATAAAATTGGTGTTTTGCATAGAACAACATATTTTTCTCTTTATTTAAACAAAAAACAATTGAACTTACTAGAGTATAACTAATTTCGTGGCATTCTTCATAATACTTTTCGTTCGTGATTTATTAATCATTGATTGGGGGTTCATACCAATAATATTGATACTTTGATTTAGATAATTTTTATGTCATATTTTTATCAAACCTGATTTTTTAACTTCCTAAGATTTATCTTTTTCATTGTGGATTACATGACTACATAATCACGAGATTCATATAAATGACCACCCATTTTTTTCATTGCATGTATTAGATATATCTAACAAAAATATCTATATATATCTTGGTAAGAAAAATTAAAAAAATCATAAAATATAAGAATTTCATGGTATCATTATCTCTAAAAAAATATTAAAATAATATAATTACCACATCAATATTGGGGTAATAAAACTTGTATAATCTAAGAAATTTTGCAAGTATAATTAATCAAATTAAAATCTTCAAATAAAAAAAAAATACATGTAATTTGCCACCATAGGCTTTTGTTTTTATCTTCCTTCCCACGCGGCACACAAAGAAAGAAAACAGCGATCACCAATTTGGCGCTCAAATCCAAGGGTACGGAAGTCTCTGCGTTCATGCCTTCCCGATTTAAAAGACAAGAAAATCCCTCCCAAATGGCAGAAACTCGTGCGCGCGCGCACACACTTTCTCTCTCTGTTCTCTGAATAAAAGTTTTGCAGGAGCAATGACGGACGGTCATCTCTTCAATAATATCTTGCTCGGAGGCCGTGGAGGCACTGTAATTACCTTCTTTCTCTCTTGAATTTATTACTTTTACTCTTCGATTTTGAAACCATACCTTGTTTGAACCCTAATTCCTTCTCTTTTCTGTTTTTGTATTTCAATTCTGCTTTTTGAGACGCTAATTTTATTCTAATTCCTACTTTGTTTGTGTTTTGGGTTAGAAAATCATGTGCGTAGATTGTTGTACACGAAACCCTAATCAGTTGGCTAATTCGTATTTGGAGTATTGAACAAATTATGAATAATTGGTAAACAATCGTAAAAGATTATTAAAAAAAGAAGAAGCGATTTAAGGTTTAGGTTTGACGGGTTTCTAAGAAAAGTTAGTATGGATACATGAAATAGTGGTTTTATAATAACCATTTCTTAAGTTTAAACCCTACTATAGTCAATATGATACCTTTGGTATCGATACACTAATTTTTCAGATTTGAGGCTTTATTTATATGTGATTTGTTAGTGATTTCATGGTATTGTTACCCTAATTTGTTGAAATGCCTCGTAAAATTTGGAGTCTATTTTTTCGAATGGAGAGCAAGAAAGAGAATTGAAAATTGGAATCTCATATATGTTCATATTGTCAAATTCAGAACCCTGGACACCTTAAGATATCTCCAGGGGGGATTCTATGGAAGAAACAAGGGGGTGGTAAGGCAGTTGAAGTTGATAGAGCTGACATTCTTGGAGTGACATGGATGAAGGTCCCAAGGACAAATCAACTCAGTGTTCTAATCAAAGGTGGGCCCTGGTACAAGTTTACTGGATTTCGTGATCAGGTTTTTCTCCAATGTCCTTGTTATCATATTTTTATAGTCAGAAGTTATTTGTGCATTTGTCTTGATGTTCAGAGAGTGTGTATTCAATTTGAGTGGAAATCAAGGTAATTTATGGCGTTTCCTCTCAAACTTTGAACATATTGATCCGCCTTGGAACCTAGCTTATCCCTACCTGCATGGCTTCATGAACTTCTCATCACATTTAAGCTTCTGTGTATGTAGTTTGTGGGTCTGTTAAATGATCACAATAGCCCTGGTGCATGTCAGTGACCGTTCATTAGTTACAACTTCTACTGAAGTTTTCAATTTCCTTTTTCCTTGTAAGTTTGATGTTTATAGTTTGTGATTTCTTACCTTGCTCATCTTTTGTTGGCCATTTAGGACTTACCTACCTTGACCAATTTTTTCCAAAGCCATGGAATAACACCAGAAGAGAAGCAGCTATCTGTCAGTGGTCGTAACTGGGGAGAAGTTGACTTAAATGGTGGGTAACGTTTTTGGACTTGCCTAGTTGCTGGATTGTCTTGCACCCTTTAGTTTTCTTTATAGCATTTGTTGTTTATGACAGTAGTTAGCTTCTTTAGTGGTATGAGATTCTTTTATTCTTTCTTTATTGTGCTATTGGCTTACATCTTCCAATCATTTGTAGGAAATATGCTTACATTTTTGGTTGGTTCGAAGCAAGCATTTGAGGTATCTTTAGCAGATGTTTCACAGACACAGATGCAAGGGAAAAATGATGTCATCCTGGAGTTCCATGTGGATGATACTACTGGAGCAAATGAGGTCTGTTTATGGTGCTATTTGTCCTTTCTGAACGGTGCAAGTCATATGGCTACATTTCATGCATATGGGTCCACAATCCAGAATTATATGCAGGGGTTACCTCTATCACATTCTTGTTTTCTTCATTGCAGAATTGCATTAAGTACCTAGTAGAAAATAATGGTTCTGCATTTATATTTTCTTGTTTAGGATTGATGCTATCATTTAGTAATTATATTTTGTTATGTTTACAGAAAGATTCGTTGATGGAGCTAAGTTTTCACATACCTAATAACAATACGCAATATATTGGTGATGAAAATCATCCTCCTGCTCAGGTGAGTTTCTTCCTTGTTATGACAATTGTCTTTTTTATGTCCTATGTATCTACTGATTTCTTGTCAATTGATTTTTTTTTAGGTTTTCCGTGACCTAATTGTGCAGAAGGCAGATGTTGGTGCTGGAGGTGAAGAAGCTGTTGTTACATTTGAGGGCATTGCAATCCTCACACCAAGGTAGAAATCGCAGACCCTGATCCCCCATCCACCCTCCCATGCATGCTTGCATGCTCACCCATGTACTTCCATGCAAAAGCATAACTGAATCCATGTCATCTGCTGGTTCTTTAATGCTACTCTTTTATATATACATATGTGACTTGTAAAACTATTTTTCAATTTAGGGGTCGGTACAGTGTTGAACTTCATTTGTCTTTCCTGCGGCTTCAAGGACAGGCTAATGATTTCAAAATCCAGTATAGCAGTGTTGTCCGCCTCTTTTTGCTTCCAAAGGTTTGCTTTAATTACCTGTCCACTTATATAAGCATATGTATGTCTCAAATGATGATTTCCTTAGAGCCTTGGTATGATTTCAATCAATCATGTTCATGAAAGGTAGCATTTAGTTACTATTTCGGGATAAGAGAGACGGAGATAGTGGGACAAAGGGTACAAGAGGACATGTCTCTTTGTACTTTTTGTATAGAAATCCACTCCAAAACTGTCCAAAAGATGGACTTATTTTATGTTTTTGTCCCTATCTTTTCAACCAAACCCATTTTTGTCCTTATTGTCTGTCTCTTTTATCTTGAGACAATAACCAAATGCTATCAAATGATTGCTAATGGAATCTAATGTGAGCTTGATTGATTTTTTACAGTTTAACCAGCCACACACCTTTGTTGTCGTGACTCTTGATCCACCCATCCGTAAAGGGCAAACTCTATACCCGCATATCGTGTTGCAGGTGTTATTGATTGTATTACATTTGAACATCAGTTTGTGTTTTTAGATGTGTTTGGCATTCATTATTCTATTTTGTACAGTTTGACACTGACTTTGTAGTTCAAAGCAAGTTGTCAATGAGTGAAGATCTTTTGTACACAAAGTACAAGGACAAGTTGGAGCCATCTTACAAGGTAATAACCTAGTTACATTCTGATTCGATCATGCTTCATGTATTCTTCTTCTTCTTTCAAGAAGGTAATCATCTCTTGTGATGTGGATATTTTAATCTAGAAGAGATTGGCTTGCAAGTTTGCATATAAAATTTATTTGTGTTGTGGATAAATAGGGACTTATTCATGAAGTGTTCACCACTATATTGCGTGGATTGTCTAGTGCCAAAGTTACTAGACCAGGAAAATTCCGTAGCTGTCAAGATGGTTATGCTGTGAAGTCATCGCTGAAAGCTGAAGATGGTGTCCTGTACCCACTTGAGAAGGGCTTCTTCTTCTTACCCAAACCTCCAACCCTCATTCTTCATGAGGAGGTATAGCTCTGCAAATTTTGTTCCTGATTAGTTCTTTGATATGCATATGATATATTTCAATTGGTTTTGTACATGCTTGTTTTATTTTTTTTGGTCTTTCGTCATACAAGATTGACTATGTTGAATTTGAGAGGCATGCTGCTGGTGGCTCAAATATGCATTACTTTGATCTTCTTATAAGACTTAAAACAGAACAAGAGCATCTTTTTCGGAACATCCAGAGGAATGAATATCATAATCTTTTTGACTTCATAAGGTTTGGTTTATTTCTCACCTGACAGTTTGATTTTACACTGTTTTCAATGGCTTTACCTTTCATTTAATCATACAGTGGGAAGGGCATGAAAATTATGAACCTGGGAGATATGCAGACCACAAAAGGAGTGGCTGCTGTTCTTCAGAATGATGATGATGATGCTGTTGATCCACATCTTGCACGCATTAGAAATGAAGCTGGTGATGATGAGAGCGATGAAGAGGCAAGTTCTTTTCTCTATTTTTGAATTTTGTGCTGCATCTCCTGCAAGCTTGTAGCTACAGTATCTTTTAATTGCAGGGTTCACTTCATGTAAATACATAGCGTTATGTGCACCACTCTTGTTTGCACTCCATTTTCTACAGTTTTCCTATGCCTCTATTGAGATCTAACAGTTTTGCATTTATGCAATTGAATCTAAGCATGGTGATGTCGCAGGATGAAGATTTCGTCCTCGGGAAGGATGATGGAGGTTCTCCTACTGATGATTCTGGAGAGGAAGAATCTGATGCCAGTGAAAGTGGAGATGAGAAAGAGGCAATGCATTTATTTTCCTTTACCTTCGTGCCCTATTGAAGAGGATTTGCTATATGGTAATTCGATTGATTATATTTCCAAATAATGGCCAATTGCAGAACTCTGGAAAAAAGGATTTTAAAAGGGAGGTTTCATCTTCCAAGGCTGTTACAAAGAGGAAAAGCAGAGATGGAGAGGAAAGCCAAAAGAAGAGAAAACCAAAAAAGAAGAAGGATCCCAATGCACCGAAGAGATCAAAATCTGCCTACATGTTCTTCTCGCAAATGGAATGGGAGGTGGGTTCATTGCTGTTCCATTGAAATAATCTCTGGTCATGATTTTCTCTTTGCTTGTTTTGGGTATGCTAATTATATTATTGTGTTTGGCAAAAGAATGTGAAGAAAAGTAACCCAGGAATTGTGTTTGGGGAGATTACAAAAGCACTTGCGGACAAGTGGAATGCTATGTCAGGTTTGCTTTTGTTTTTTTAGGTTATGCCCCAGGTATCTCGCCAATATTAAAAATATTTCACCGTTTGTTCTTACCTGTTCAAATGGCAGCGGAGGAGAAAGAACCGTACGAAGAAATGGCTCGAGATGATAAACAACGGTATAAATCGCAAGTCAATGATTACAAGAACAAGAACCCACAGCCAATGATGGTAGACTCTGGATACGAGTCTGACAGTTGAATAGATTGAAGCCCTATGTTCTAAGACTTCTCTTATGTTTGATTTTCCTGTCTTCATGCCATTGGTTTGAGAATTCTATGTTTCCATGGTGCCTTTTTTCTTGAATCATGCGACGTCGCAAAAGAAACTTGGTATAAAAAAGAAAGGGTGGTGTCATGAAGCATTAGTGGTGGTACTTTTGTGGCTACTTGTAGTCAGGAATTGGGTGCCTTTTCCTCGGGTTAAAGACAATGAAATGGTTTTATACTAACCATCTTACCAAAGGCTTAGCATCATAACTAGATATGTTCCGCCGTGAAAATTTCAACATAAAAAATTGTTCAGAAAAAAAAAGAAGTTCTATACCCTGAATCACAGGTCCAATTGATTATTTAAATAATATTAACAAAAAAATAATAAAAAAACAATGATAGATAAATTGACCAAAAAAATAACATAAAAAAGATAAAAAGAATCTGATCTATACTTATTTTTAATGCTGAAAGAAAAAATTAAAAAATAAAACAAAATTTCAATTTAATTGGGTTAACTAGAAAAAAATTTAAAAATTAATTTTTAATAAATTAAATTAGAATACAATAACTGTATATAAAACAAAATAAAAAAAAGAAAATTTTTTAAGTTGTAGTTTAATCTATAATAAATAAAATGTTGCTAAATAAAAAAAATATAATTAAAAAAATATTGAAAAATCTCGATCATAGGGTTCAGGATTCAAAACCTCTGACTTATATATACGAACCCCCATTTCACATGCAAGTGTAAACTATGGAATTCACATGCAAGTAACTAGGGGAATTGTTTTTTATATATACGAACCCCCATTTCATTTTGTTGAATTGGCCGTGAACAGTGTTAAAATATAATATATTAAGTTTGCTGTGTTTTTCCCCTCAAGGTGTTTCAGCGCGTGCCATAATTGTTTTTCTTGAATTTTTAATATAATTGAGAAATGGATGCTTGATTGAGATTTTTCTCTTAAACTTAGAGGGTCAATTGAGACATAGAATATGGGACACCTCATAAATCTCAATGGAGGTAATTCAGATATACACCAGAAATAAAACATTAATTATAATGAAAAGAGATTATTCCTTTACTATGAATTATTCTATATAATCTATAATGAAAAGGCTAATACTTTTAGTTATATTTTTTTTTTGTTTTTAATTAATTTTATTTAGTTTATTAATATTAAATTTTTTTATTTAGTTATTACATTTTCATAACACAGATCTTACATTTGACAGGTTAACCCAAATGATTCATATTTTTTTAATTAGTTTTTTCCTTCTAATTTTTCTTTAAATATCGATTTTATTAAGAATTAAATTTTATAATTTATTTTATTTACTTTTCATTATATTATTGTGATCTCATGAGGAGATTTTACAGTACCCCTCATTGCAAAGCACTATTCATTAGATTAGTGCTTTGCTTTTTTTTTTCTTTTTAATTATTTTTTATTTTATTCTTTAATATTATTTTTTTTCTATTTAGTTATCATACTTTCATAATACGATCTTGCAGCTAGACCCACATCCAAGGCTTTCAAGTTTGATGTTGCTACTAAACCCAAGGTTCTTGAGCCTAACGTTGCAGCCAAACCCATTTAAACTTGAGTCATGTAAGTTTATTGTTATATTTATTAATATTAAAATTATTATTATTTTTACTATTATGAATATTTCTAATATAGTAATGAATAAATTTTTTAAAAAATATTATTAATATTAGAAACCAACCATAGATTTGATTTAAAGGGTAAAATTAAAAAGTATAAGAAATTGAGTTAGACATATTTAATATTATAAATATTATTATTGTCATTATTATTAATAAAATTTTTAAAAATATTATTACTATTGAAAAAAAACTATAGATTTAATTTAAAGGGTAAAATTTAAAATTATTATTATTGTTGTTATCATTGTTATTGTCATTGTCTTTGTTATTCTTATTATGATTATTAATTTTATTCTTAATATTGTTATTAATTTTATTTTTATTATGATTATTAGTGTTATTATTAATATTGTTATTATTTTTATGATTATTAAATTTTAAAAAATTATTATTACCATTGAAGAAAAATCATAGATTTGATTTGAATTTATTGAAAACTATAAAAATATGGATAAAACAAGTTTAATATTATTATTTTTATTCTTATTAGGGAACAAACCTTAGAAACTTAAGTCTGATTGGGTGCAGATCCAAGTTTATAATCATTAGTGTTATTCTTATTATTTCTATTCCTATTCTTATTGTTATTATTATCATTATCATTAATAATTCTTTTAAAAATATTATTATTATCAAATAAAAACCATAAATTTGATTTCGATAGATAAAAAACTATAAGAACTTATATTAGACAAGTTTAATATTATTATTATTATTAAAAATATTATTATTTGTATTATAAATATTATTATTGATATTATAATTAATATTATAAATATTATTTTTGAGTCAGATATATAACAAAATCTAAAACTTTTGGATATAGTTTTGCTATTAATGTTATTGGATATTAATGTTTTTTGATATTTTTTAAATATAAAAAAGAAATAGAGTGAAAAGCTAAAGTGAAAGAACTGACGAATTCTCTATCTTTAAATGGTCCAAAAAGACAAAATCAACGACACTTAAAACCTAGCATTAAGGGGAGGGGAGAGCAGCTAGCTAATATTCTCTAATTTTAATGTATGTAGTCTAGAATTTGCCTGTTTTAGTGGTTTAATCACATGAACTTGGAATAACCTCCCAAAATGTCCATGAATTTGCATCAATTTGGCAAATAAACTTCAATGAAAAAAGATTTGATCAAGATTTTACTTTTATATTCATACAACTTAGTCAATTCAATTCAATTAGACTGATTAATTGTATTAATATTTTGGTTTCTGATCTCATTGAGTAAATAAGAAAAGGAAGAAAGTTGTACAGACAATACAACGTCGTACATTAATAATTAATTGTAATGCTCACATTTTTTGGTTTCGTATTTTGCCCTCCGATTCCAATTTCTCCTCCCAACAAACACGCAAATTGATAACAGCAACAACGTTAAAATTGTTCTCCTTCACATGTCCTTGTTCGTGAGGTTCAAGGTTCCACAGATTACCATGGGACTTGATCTTTCTAGCATTCTCTACCTGGTTTGCAATCAAGTGCCCCAGCAAAGCGAGTCATCCTTGTAGCAACTGCACCGGGTTTGGCTTTGATCATGAACTTCCTGTTCGGTTTCTTGGTTCTCGGCTGGCCAGATTGAACAAAGAAGGCTCCATTCATCATTAGATCGTTCTCTGATCTCCATGTCCATTTACTCCATTCTCCCTTCGTTGCATAGTCCCTCTTGGTCACCTGCATTTAATTTGCAGGTATCATCAAAACATGTATTTATCGTATTATATATAGGATTTAATTAATGTAATGCATGATCTTGTTTTGTTTACCTGTTTTAGATGACTCTCAGGTGGTGCGATGAAGCGGTTACCCTGGCTGATAATGGTAGGATGTTTGCTGCCACCAATAGCATACAGTCGCCAATGAGTGTAGTCATTGTTAACAACATGGAAGAAACCCCATCTGCATCTTGGCATTCTCTGTACAAGCCCCTGGCCAAAATGGTTGAATGCAACTGTGACTTGCATAAGATGATCGCCTGAGTAGCTATCACTTGCTCCCAACAAAATGGCCTGCAATTCTCAATATATATATATATATATATGAAATCGTCATCTCACTGCAACAAATAAGAAGAAAAATTATATTTAAGTTTTAAATAAGAAATGATATTGTAGCTTACATCATTGTGGTGGGTGAAATGGCAATTGGAAATGGTAATTGCAGTGGATCCCATAATTGCATCTATGAGTCCATCCGTGCAGCGAGACATGGAAACGTGATCGATCCAGACATCGGTGGAGCCGAAGATGGAAATTCCATCTCCATCACTGTTGGTCCTGATTCCATAATGGTCCACGGAGTCCCTAATATTCCCACCGCTAGTAGCAATAATGTGATGAATGCGAATCCCATGAATGATTACGTTATGGATGAATTGTATTGTAATGCCAGCCCCATAAGAGATGTGTACATGGTGCCCGCGCCCATCAATCGTCTTATGGCTAGACATTATCAACTCTTTTGACAACTTAATGTTCATGTTCTTTGAAAATATGATCCACAATGGCTCCTTTTGGATCACAGCATGACGCAAAGTCCCTGGTTTTGGCTTCATAACATTGTTGTCCGAGCTATCTGTCACAACATATATCCTTCCGGCCATTCCTCCAGTAGTCCTACGCCCAAAACCAAGCGCACATTTTGCTAACTGCTTACGGTTTTTTGCCCAGTTCCTTTGGCACCTCCAGCACCTGTCAATTGGATTGGTCACCTGGCATGGACCTGCGTATTTTTTCCTCCCTTGCCTCAGGTTCCTTCTAGTGCTGTTAGCGAACTGTTCAAAATCGGCATCGTTATCGTTATCATCAATATCATCAAGGTCCAAATTAGTGATGTTTGTGCTCCCAAAAGCACCATAAAGGCTGCTGCTATTCTTTGCAAGAGAGTATCTTCCCCCAATTAAATAAAAGCAAAAGGAAAAAAGATTATTAAAATCTTTATAATATTTCATAAATGTGCCATGTAAATTAATTCTGCATGCTGTAACAAAAAATATGGTCGAGCGTAAACGTTAGCGTAGCAAGTTCCTATCTATCTTATGCGATCTAGGTGCTTGCTTCTTAGAGAAAAAATAAATTAATAAATGGTGATATATACATTGTGTACTGATAATCAATAATGAAATAGAGAAAATGATGTCGGGAATTCACTTGTTAACTTCAACGTTGAAGGCATCGGTTGCCTCTTCCGGGTCGGGTACGTAGGCTTCCAATGTCATCTTCTTAGCTTCCTCCGCTCGTTTTCGCCACACATCGTCGAAAATGCCAAGGTCTGCCAGCAGGCTTGGAATCAATGTTGCAAGAGTAAAAACAAAGATCAGCATGGCCTTACCCCCTGCCATCTTCTTTGTATGTAATATATTATGAATGTTAACAAGTTATGACCAAAAGTAGTCCTGGACGTCCTAGGTCCGTTATAGATCAAGGTCTATGGTTGAACCACTGGGCGCGGTGGGTTCGTAAATCTTCTAATGGGTTCAGACCGAAATAGACCAGAAAAAATTGAACCTAGCTAGGTGAACTTTTGAGCTATCTGCATAGCTTGTGTTTGGTTTATGAATTGAACACGTTGGTTTGACGTTGTAGGCATGCTTAAATACTATCCAATAACTTGGGAGATCTAAAATTAGAAGCGTAGAGAAAGGAACACCATTCTGTACTAATGGTTGACAGTACATGCACAGCAACAAATATTGACTGACTGGCGATTAGTCTCTAACAAGGAGAATAAATGGTCTCGAAACGAGACCCTGTGGTGCTCATATACATGCCAACTATTTTCTGTTCTTTTTTCACGCCTGTCTCAACCTTGCGCCTGGTTGACTCCATGCCAACAATTTCTCCTCGTTTTCACGCCTGTCTCAGCTTCGCGCATGGTTGACTCCATGCCAGCAAGCAATGTTTTTTTATCAAATGCTTGCTTTAAATAGCTTATAATCAACCATGTTTTTAGACCAACGATCGACATATAATAATTAGAACTGCCTTGCAGCTTCCAAACGATGAGCTAGATCAGCTGTTGCAGAGTTTTCTTTCTTCTCTTTTCTTTTGTTGTTTTCAATTTCTTTTGTTTCGCAGGCAGGCAGGCAGGCATGCATCCATCCATCCATGCATGGATCTCCTTAGCTGCTTGAATCAACAGAGAATTGGAGGGAAGAAAGGGTGCTCTTAAAAATAGCTGAAACTATTATGCCCAGCCCCTATATATAAATAAACACATCCATCATGTAAACACGGTTTAGACACATCTTGAACACGGATTAATTAGTGAAGTTGCACCCGCTAGCTAGATAGCTGTCGAATTTTTTTATAAATTAAGACCATAAGAACTAGCTAGCCAGCCTAGAAAGATTCATGTTGTGATTTCGTGGTTATATAAATTAATTATTTTAACTTAAATAAATAAGATAGTATAGAGCAAATAAATAATTATTTATTTTAACTTAAATAAATAAGATAGTACAGAGTAAGTAAGGGATCGATCCCACAAGAAAATGTTAACTGAAATTTTTATATTAGACATTATGCAATTTGAGGGGGGTTTTCAAGAGTACCTAAACTAAAGAAAAATTAAATAATTAAGTGAAATTAAATAAATAAAAAATTTATCAAGAGAATAAACCTTGGTTTCAAGTAAACATTCACTTATGAAAATTAGAATTGATCATTGAAACAAAACATCAATTTATATTCTGAACTTTATCATTTCTTAACATTGGTTAGTTAACATATCCATGGTACAACTAACCATAACCAAGAAATAATCACAGTGTATGCACTAATAATCTAATTCAATCGCAGTCTTAAAAACTAGATAAATTGGTTAAGGTCGACAATATAACTGTCCGCAGTTCATGTTTAATTTATTTGAATGTTCTCCCTAAAATTAATAACGTAGATCTGCCACAGTTATTAAACTTAGTTGCTTCACAAATTTATAAACCACAACTCCAATTTTGATTGTAAAATTAGCAATAAATTGTTCACAATAATAACTTAGAGTCTGCTCTAACAATTAAAATAAACCATCACCAGAAATTCAACTAAAACCAACGAACTTACATGTGAAATTTTTTTGTCAGGAATTTACTATGATATTTACCGACAGATGTAAATCCCTCAGTAATTCTGTTTGTATTTACCGACAAAACAATTCTTTGGTATCTATCGACAGAATTACCAAGGGATTATTTAGAATTTTGAAAAAAAAGCAAAGCAATGTCATCAAGGTTTTTACGGGTGATTTTATTGATGGAATGTGATTAGTACTTAAAAGTATATTTTTATCAAGGTTTTATATCATCATTTTGTACTTGAAGTATCAATAACTCCTTAACTAAAGCATGTTTTATAATAATATATTTAATAATATAAGATACCTTCAATTTGTGGTAAATATTCATCTTAAATGCAGGCCTATCACATAAATGAAAGGATTAATTGATGAGTTTAAGAACTAAAATTGAAAGGACAAAGAGACGACCAAACTTAAAAAAGAAATGTTGGTGCAGTCTAAATCGAAACATTATTGGGTAATTGGATCATATCTGGAGCTGTAGATCTCAGATTTAGATCTACTTTATATGGATGGAAAGGAAAGACATAGGCCTACAAATTTCATGTGGAGGCCTACAAATTTTAAGTCCAAATTATAGCAACAACGAAAAAGTCCGAATCTGTTTTACAACCTAGACACTGTTCAGTGTTTAGCCAATATCTAGAGTTCTAGAAGTTTAAATTACCTCCATTTTTTTTTCTAAAAAGCTGAGACATTTTTTTCATGTGGAGGTCTAGTTTAAATTTTGATGTTATCAATGATGTTTTGGGCATACAAGAGAAGATAAGGATTGTCACCAAGTCAAGAGTTGGCCACCCACTCATCAATTAGTCATCAAATCAATAGTTTCCAATTTTGGCCTATAA
>NW_011500421.1:42135-42400 GCF_000495115.2 Populus euphratica | reverse complement strand
CTTCATAATAAGAATAATGAGAATAACCGTATTAGAACACTTAGAGACCATATAAATCCCACAAGAACAAGTGCACCATGATGCATAGTTTTTCCTCCTGATGCAAATCATTTTAATTTTAAGCTAGGCATTACTCTTTTACCTTATTTTCATGGCTTAGATTTAAAAAATCTATACTCGCATTTAAGGGAATTTAAGGAGGTCTGCAATACATATAATGACTCAAATTGTAGCATGAACACCATTAGATTAAAGCTTTTTTCTT
>NW_011500421.1:41580-41753 GCF_000495115.2 Populus euphratica | reverse complement strand
ACTTAGACTTATTAGCTGAAAATGCTCAAAATTGGGACACCACGAGTACTTATGAGGCACCGTGAAAATCCAACCTCATACATCTAATAGAGATATCTACAACTTTAGAAAAGATCATGACCTTCAAGCAAAGTTTGCATCTTTAGCTAGAAAATTTGAGGCACTAGAATTGA
>NW_011500421.1:41332-41485 GCF_000495115.2 Populus euphratica | reverse complement strand
CCTTCTTTTAAGGAATGTCTCCATGAACAAGCCCATGCTTTAAACAATTTTTAAAGGCCCAATGATAACCCATATTCGCAAACATACAACCCTAGTTGGAGAATTCACCCAAATTTCAGTTGGAAGAGTGATAACAATAATGCATAAATTTCA
>NW_011500421.1:40488-40847 GCF_000495115.2 Populus euphratica | reverse complement strand
TGAAATTTGGGTGATTTCTCCAACCAGGGTTGTCTGTTTCCAAGTATGGGTTTTGATTGGGCATTTAGAAACTGTTTAAAACATGAGCTTATTCATGGAGACATTCCTTAAAAGAAAGCAAAGTTGAACAATCATTGGTTGAGTGTTCATTTGTTTCACAGATTTGACACACAATATCTTGAACATATTTTAATTAATCACTCTTTTTCAATTCCAGTGCCTCGACCTTTCTAGCTAAAGTTGCAAACTTGGCTTGGAGGTTATGATCTTCCCTAAAGTTGTACACATACCTCTACTAGATATATGATGTTGAGTTTTACTCGGTGCCTCATAAGTACCCGCGGTGTCCCAATTTTGAG
>NW_011500421.1:39514-40458 GCF_000495115.2 Populus euphratica | reverse complement strand
TTTTAAGTGAAAGTGGTGATTTGTCTTTTGAAAGAATTTGTTCTATAAGAAGGGAAAAACTTCCTTAAAAATTGTTGCATTTCATCCCAAGCATGAATGGATTCAGGACTCAAATTTTATATCCATGTTTTAGCTATATCTTTTAATGAAAAAGGAAAATGTTTAATCTAATGGTGTTCATGCTACAATTTGAGTCATTATAGGTGCTACAGACCTCTTTAAAAAAGAAGGGAAAAACTTCCTTAAAAATTGTTGTTGCATTTCATCCCAAGCATGAATGGATTCAGGACTCAAATTTTATATCCATGTTTTAGCTATATCTTTTAATGAAAAAGGAAAATGTTTAATCTAATGGTGTTCATGCTACAATTTGAGTCATTATAGGTGCTACAGACCTCTTTAAAATCCCTTAAATGCAAGTATGAATTTTCTAAATCTAAGCCATTAAAATAAGGTAAAAGTTGAATAATGTCTAGCTTAAAATTAAAATGAGATGCATCAGGAGGGAAAACTATGCACGATAATGTACTTGTTCTTGTGAGATTTGTATAGTCTCTAAGTGTTCTAACATGGTTATTCTCATTATTCTTATTATGAAGTGACTGGTTATCTTCTTCAGCTATATTTTTTGAAAATGAGAAGGATACCCTACAAAATCTACCACTTAATGTACGTGACCACACGTGTAGGAATATAATAAAAAGAAGAAGAAAATAAAAGAAGAAGAAACGAATTTACATACAAGAAAAGTGAAAAGAGAAAACAAAATAAATACTATAATTTATACAATAATTTACCTCTCGATAATGACGCCAAAAAGTTGACACGACCAAAATATTGATGTCTTCTTCCAAGTGCAGGAGTGTTGAAGTAATAAATAACTCGTCAAGACCGGGATCGAACCACAGAGAGGTTAATTATATAAATTATAGATAACAATAATA
>NW_011500421.1:16245-39007 GCF_000495115.2 Populus euphratica | reverse complement strand
AATTGTCTCAGCTTTCTTGTGTACAAAATTCAGCTCATTTTGGCTTTTAGAACTCCAGATATGGGCTGGAGGACAACTTTGGGCTTCTTTGTTGTTGCAATAATTTGGACTTGAAAATGGCCTTTTTAGATTTGTGCTCCATATGAAAGTTGTAGGCTTATGTCTTACATTTCCATCCATATAAATTGGACCTAAATCTGAGATATATAGCTCTATATATGACCCAATTACCGAACAGTGTTCCGGTTTGGATTGCACCGACATCTCTTTTTTAAGTTTGGCCATCTCTTTATCCTTTCAATTTCAGTATTTAATCTCATCAATCAATCCTTTCAATTATGTAATAGGCTTGGATTTAAGATGAGCGTTTATCATAAATTAAATATATCTTATATTATTAGATATATTATTATAAAACATGCTTTAGTTAAGGAGTTATTGATACTTCAAGTACAAAATAATGATATAAAACCTTGATAAAAATGCACTTTTAAGTACTAATCATTAAGCGTAGTTTTGAGTTATGGCTATGATTTTATCAAAATAGAAGAGATGGAGAGGCACATATGTGTTCCCCAAAATGTGCACAAATCAGCATTGGCTTTGCAAGCTTTACAAATCGTTCCCCATGGTAATGTGTTTGTTGATTTAGTACTTTCATATAAAAAGCTTCTGCCATCTATTTTACAAGCCTCCAAGTTAGAATTGAAAATTATGCCTGATGATTTGAAGTATGTATTCATTGGCGACAACAATACACTTCCTGTTATCATAGCAAAAGATTTGACAAGTGCACAAGAGGAAAAACTTGTGAAGTTCTTGCGTGATCATAAGATGATTATTAGATGGACTTTAGCTAACATCAAAGACATTAGTCCCTCCATGTGTATGTATCATATATTATTAGAGGAAAATGCAAAACCAATGAAGGAAATGCAAAGGAGATTGAATCCGCCTATGATGGAGGTAGTGAAAGTTGAGATTTTAAAACTATTAGATGTAGGAGTCATTTACTCCATTATGGATAGTAAATGGGTAGTGTTTATCCATGTGGTGCCCAAAAAGATCGGAATCACATTGGTAAAGAACAAAAATGATGAACTCATTGCTACTTGCATCTCGAGTGGATGAAGAATGTGTATTGGTTATAAAAAGCTTAATTTATCTACATGCAACAATCACTTCCCATTACCATTCATGGACTAAATGCTTGACATGTAAGTCTTTTTATTGCTTTTTTGATGGATGTAATAGATATAATCAAATTATTATTAATCTTGAAAATCAAGAAAAGACTACATTTACATGTCCATTTGGTACATATACATATATGAGAATGTCCTTTGGTCTCTGTAATGCACCTGCAACTTTTTAAAGATATATGATGAGTATTTTTTATGAATATATTGAAAGAATAATTAAAGTTTTCATGGATGATTTCATAATGTATAGTGATTCTTTTGATAAATGTTTAGAAAATTTATCTTTGATCTTGAAAAGGTGCATTTAAATTAATCTTGTCTTGAACTATGAAAAGTGTTATTTTTTTATAGAACAAGGAATAGTTCTTGGGCATGTTGTGTCTTCATGTGGATTATAGGTTGATAAAGCTATGATAGATGTTATTTCATCATTACATGGATTAGAGGTTGATAAAGCTAAAATGGATGTTATTTCATCATTTCCTTACCCCTTATGCGTGAGGGAAGTTTATTCTTTTCTGGGCTATGCAAGTTTCTATTAACGCTTTATCAAAGATTTCTCAAAGATTACAACACCCTTGTGCAAGCTATTAGCCAAAGAAATGGATTTTGTGTTTGATCAAGCATGTAAAAATGCCAATGATGAGCTTCAAAGGCATGTCACATCTGCCCCTATCATCCAACCGCCAAATAGGGATGAGCCTTTTGAGATAATGTGTGATGTGAGTTACTATGTGATAAGGGCTGTCTTGGGCAATGAATTGGTAAGAATTTGCATGTTATAGCCTATGCTTTCCGCATGTTAGATGAAGCGCAATGCAACTACCATACAACTTAAAAGGAACTTTTTGCAGTGGTGTTTGCTCTAGAAAAATTCAAGTCTATTTACTTGGTACAAAAATCTTTGTTTTTACTAACCATGCAATTTTGAAGTATCTTTTAAAGAAAAAGGGGTCCAAACTAAGATTGATTAGGTGGATCTTGCTTTTTCCAGAATTTGATCTTGAGATCAAAGATAAAAAAAGGTGTCAAGAACTAAGAGTCTAATCACTTAAGCTGACTAAGGACCAAGGATATGCAAACCAAAACAATAAGAGAGACATTCCTCGATGAGTAGTTGTATGTGTTATATTCCTCTAAAAAACCATGGTATGTTGATTTGGTGAACTATTTATCACCAAAGAATTCCCTCTAGGTTTGTCTAAACCCCAAAAAGATAAGTTACGAGTTGATGCTAAATGTTAATTCTTGAGACTTACCTTTCAAAATTTTATGTGGATTAAATAGTTAGGAGAAGTGTACCACATGATGAATTTCATTCCATTCTCACTTTTTGTCATTCTCATTTTTGTGGTGGGCATTTTGGAGTAAAAAAGGCTCACAAGGTACTTGAAAGTGGTTTTTGTTGGCCTTCTATTTTTAAAGATACATATCATTTTTGCAAATCATCTGAAAAATGCCAAAAAATATGTAATATCAATCATAAGAAAATGTCTTTAATGAATATTTTATGTTTAGGGTATTGATTTTATAGGTCCATTTCCTTCTTTTTTTGACAATCTTTATATCTTTCTTGTTGTTAATTATGTGTCCAAATGGATTGAGGTGAAAGTCACACATACTAACGATGTTAAGATTGTTTTAGATTTTGTCAAAACTTATATATTTGACAGGTTTGGAATCCCTAAAGTTATCATTAGTAATTATAGCACTCACTTTTACAATCATTCAATGGAAGCATTATTATGTAAATAACATGTTACTTATCAAATTTCCATAACATACCATCCTCAAATAAATGGCTAGACTAAAATTTCAAATTAAGAAATCAAATCCATTTCGGAGAAGACAGTGCAACCTAATCGGCAAGATTAGAGCCTACGACTTGGTAATGCACTTTGGGCTTATCGGACTGCTTACAATCACCTATAAGAATGTCACCTTATAAGATGATTTATGAGAAAACATGTCATCTACCGGTAGAGCTTGAACACAAAGCTTTGGGAAACAAAGCTTTTTGGGCCATTAAAAAATGCAACATGGATTATAATGTTGCTAGGATTGCAAGAAAGTTGCAATTGTAAAAGTTGGAAGAGATTCGAAATGATGCTTATAAGAATGCAAGAATTTACAAAGAAAAGACCAAAAGTCTTTATGGCTGAATGATTACAAGAAAAAAGTTTAATGTTGGAGGCAAAGTCCTTTTTTATCATTCATGTTTGAAACTTTTTCCTGGAAAGTTGTGCTTTCTTTGGATTGGATCTTTTGTTGTTTCTAATGTTTTTTCTTATGGTGTAGTTGAAATTACAAATTTAGAAACAAACAAAGTGCTTAAGGGCAATGGGCATCGCTTGAAAACTTTTTATGAAGGTTGGACGACATAACTCACCGCTTATATGGAGTTAGATGAACCAATCTATAAATAATGGGTATACTACATGTCAGGCCAATGATATAAAACAAAAGCACTTACTAGGAGGCAACCCAGCACAAAAAGAACAAAAAAATAAATCAGATTTGCTTATCTTTTATTTTTCATATTTTACTTTATTTTTCTCATTCTTTTATATTCCTTTTCTTTTATTTCAACATTGAGGACAATGCTATGTTTAAAGTATAGGGGTATTAAAAGAATTTTGGTTTTCTTTGTTATTTTTCAAAAAAAATTATGTTTGATCTTTTTTAACTCCTATTTGTTTATTAAAATATGAGTATTATGTACGAGAATTAACTGAGATAGATGAAAATATAAATTGAATGAATGAGTGTGCATGCAAGTTTTAACGTTTAATTGATTTAGGGATTGACTTTGAAAATACATCATATTGACTTTATAGTATTATACCAACGCAATCTTTTAAATTTTCAACATTATATTATTTGATTGTGAATTCTTTCAATCATATGTATCTCTAGAACTTGCTTCATATCTTGTTGAGATTACATTCGCATTACATATATACATGAACATGATAAAGGTAATAGGAATTTTAACCACTTGAGCCAAAAAGTCAACCTAAAGCATATTATCCTTAGTGAGTTCCTTTTGAGCTTGTTTATCTTTTCTTTGCTTTATCCATGTATAAGCCTTAGCTTTTTAAATGTTTTCCTCTTTTCCCCTAGTTAAGGATTAGTAGAGCATATACTTGTAATACCTAATGAAATTATGGTTGGAAATTATGTGAAAAGAAAGAAAAAGTGATGCTTGATGAAAAGATGGGAAAAGTTGCCAAAGATGAAAAACATGAAAAAAAAGAAAAAAAATGTGCCTTTATGTTCTTAAGATTTTATGTTGAAAGAGGTTGAAATCAAAATAAGTTAAGCATCGGTGATTAAAGATGGAAAATTTATGTGCTTTGATGGAATATCTTCTTTGAAATATCATTTTTCAGAATGCTCTACTTTCTTTGGTTTGAACCTTTTCTTTTAATCTCTTTCACCTCACTTTAACCTTAACCTTAGCCCCATTACAATTAAAAAATAAGACATTCTAGTTCATGCATTGCTTGTAATATGTTAGTAATGAAGATGAGATTGAAGAGTAAGCTTATGGTAGAACATATTCATTGAATGAATCAGAGAGATTTAAACATATAAGCCCTAAAGACGTAAGTGTAGAGTGTATATCAATGAGATAACCTATCACTTTCGCATGGTGATTAGTATTTAAAAGTGCATTCTTATTAAAATTTTGTATCATCATATTGCATTTCAAGTATCATTAAATTCTCTAACTTAAACATATTTTATAATAACAAGTCTGATAATATAAGATAACATTAATTTATGGTATGGTAAATGCTCATTTTAAATGCAAGCATATCTCACAATTCAAAGGATTGATTGATGTGATTAACTATTGAAAGTGAAAGAATAAAGAAAAGGCTAAGCCTAAAAAGAGATGTTGTTTCAATTCAAACTAGAACACTGTTTAGTTATTGGGTCATATATGGAGCTGTAGATCTTGGATTTCAGTTTGGTTTATATGGCTAGAAAGCTAAGATATAGGCTTAAAACATACCTAAGAGTCCAAATTCAATTCTACCATTTAGAAGTCTAAATCTTAGTATCAAAAGAGAAGTCTGAATCTGTCTTGCAGCTTAGACACTGTTCAGTGTTTAGCCTATATCTCGAGTTTTAAAAGTTTAAATGCATCGATTTTTTTAATTGGAAAGCTGAGATAATTTTCTAGAACTTTCATGAAGATTATCTATTCAAATTCTGATGTTGGCAATGACGTTTTGTTCAGACAAGAAGATAAGGATTGTCACCAAGTCAAGATATGGCCACCCACTTAACAAATAGTCATCAAATATGCATTTAGGCATCTTGGTTTTCATATTAAGATCATGTTTTTGCTCTCTTTCTTTGTATTTTTGTAATACTTAAGTTTTTCTTTCATTAATCTTGTATTTATGATTTTCATTTCCTTTACTATACTTAGTTAACTTATATCATGTTTAAGTTCTTCTATTGTTTATTTATGTTTTTTTCTTCATTATGTTTAGCTAAGTTTAATATGTTAAGGTGAAAAAGTTTCACTAATGGTGTTAGGACAAGTATAATATAAACTCAATATGGACTTCAATGCTTATATCCTAAACAACTTGATATTAACATATCTTATTATTTTTATCTTATTAATTCTTAATACATTGCTTGTTAAATGGTTAATCTAGATTTATGTTGTATAACAAATGTTTGACACTTTCATATCCAATCGTATGGTAACACTTGGTACAACAAATACTTGGCACAACAAATTCTTGGCATTTTCATATCCAACCTACACCTGTGCTATGAAAGGAACTTGATTTATTGTTTACATAAGTTAGCATTATGAATTCTTGATAATATTTAAAAGTTTAGTGTTACTTAAATAAGATAATTAATATAATCATGTTAAAAGTTTAGTGTTATTGTGACAATCTATTGCTAAGTTTGATATCAAAACCAGAGTTGTGTTATATAAATTTGCAAAGCAACTAAGATTAATAATTATGATGGATCTACGTTATTAACTTTAGGAAAAACATTTAAACAAAACAACACAAGCTGCAGATAGCTTGGCTGGTTGTTAAGATTAATGAATGTATCTAATTCTTTAGACTGTCATTGAATTAAATCATTAGTGCAGACATTATGATTGTTTATTGGTTAGAATTGATTTTATAGTGGATTTGTTAACTAATCAACATTAAGAAAAGATAAAAATTCTAAATATAAACTGGAGTGTCATTTTAAGGATCGATTCTGATTTCCATTATTGGATGTGTACTTGAGACCAAGGTTTATTTTCTTGATAAATTTTTGTTTCAATTAATTTTGTTTGATAGTTTAATATTCTGCCATTTAAATCATCATAAATCAAACCCCTAAATTGCATAACATACAACATAAAAATTTGATCTGAAACTTCCTTGTAGGATCAACCCTTTATTTGCTTTATACTATTTGGTTAATTAATTTATATGACTGCAACATTGCGACAACAACCTCAACACGACCCTTCTGGGTTTGGTTTTCACTACGGATAATCAATCAACCCTTGAACAATCCTTTTTAAAGGAAGGATTGTATGTGTAATAAACTTATTGACATTGCTTAGTGAAAACAAAGACATCGTCGATAATGCACAGTCTAGCATTTGAATTAATTTCAACCAAACCATAATGGGGATCTTCTGTGATTTCTCTTTTAGTGGTGTCATACTAATAACATTTGAATAAAAATATTTTTATTTTGCTCGCTATGATATTGCAATTCAATGAACTCTTCCAACTTCCTATAGTAGTCAACTTCAAACTCATTGGAAATCAATCTCTTAACACAAACCCTATTGTTATATGTCTTTCTTTCATGTCCATATTCTTCAGTATGAAACACACATCTATTGATAAAATACTTGTTGTAGCACTTCATCTTTTTTTCAGGACCCAGACTTAATAAAGACAAAGTAATATTAGCATTCCTTCTCGATTGATAAACTTGGTACATCAAATACAATTATGAACAATTAATAAGAAATATGTAATGAAATTAAGTATCTCTAGAGATAAGAATAACTAAACAGTTTTTATATATGTTTTGAACTACGTGAAAAATTATTCATCTTGTAATCAAAAGATTTGAGATTCAGTTAGTTGTGAATTTTGTGACATAAAATATTGATAATGTTGCCTATAAAAAATTCAACAATATGTTATATTATAAGAGATAAATTGTTTGAAAATAACAATATGTTACTTACTAAATAAAAAGTCTTAGTTTATCGCAGTTAAATAACACATAATTATGTGTTTGTCTGAGTTCTATTTTTGACAATATCATCCTTTTATAACATTTTTTGGTACAGATAGTCAAGGATAAGAGAATATTGACAAGTTCTCACTCGAAGGCACTTCCTCACCAGAATATTGACAAGTTCTCACTCAAAGGCACTTCCTCACTATCATCATATCTTAGAATGCGGTTGATTCTTATTCTCAATTGAAGCTCAAAATAGTTTAAGATAAATGTTGAGATCTCTTCAATTTGCATATCAAAGCCTCAACATGTGCCTTTGTTTTTTACTTCTCTTTTAAGGTTAAACAAATACTTGTATGGTATTAAATGAATGTTTTGAAATATGTAAAGAAAGAAAATAAAATTTTAATTATGATGCATGTGTAAACCCTAACCTTTTGAATGAATACATCCATATATATTGGACTAGGCCTTTAACTTTTACCTTAAATGGTAAATGTATGGATAAATGCTTCATTGAGTTGAAAAATGATAGAGGGAATATCATTTGAATTTTGCATATTATTTGAACAATATTAGTTTCAAGCCTCTCCATATGTTGTGTTAGTAACTTGGTGGAGCCTATATCTCCAAAGAAGTTACTAATCTCCATAAGTGCATTACATATCTCCTTTTACAATAAATCTTGATATGCTAATAGAATGAGTGTTTGCATAAATATGTAGTAGTCGTGGCTCTTCATTCCATACATTATGCAATTATTTAAATTCACTAACCTTGATATGTTCGGGGCATATCCATCAAGGAAATATAGACTTTTAAGTTATTGGTGAACAAGTAACTATTGCAATGTCACAATCACACAAATTAATTATCCTAACTCAAACAAATAAGATAGTATGGAGCAAGAAAAGGGTCGTTCCCATGAGAAAGATCTAGTTTAGGTCTTTATGCTAGATGTTTTAAAGTTATAGGGTTTTGGGGTTATTTAGGCTATGCTTTGGTAAACAAAATAAAATGAAAAAAACTAAACTAAATAAATAGAAACCTATTAAAAGAAAAACCTAAGTTAAGGGGTTTTCCATGCATGCTCCAACCATAAACCATTCTATAAGCTGCAAAATCATTGAGAGTCCACATCAAAGCTCCATTCATAATAAAATTGTGTTTCCTTACATCATAATTCAAAACCTCGGATGACCATAATTGCTTCAACTTATTAGTCAATGGTAGAAGACAAACATCCATATTTTGACTGAGACTATTAAGACTAGGTATAATCATAGATAAAAACATAAATTCTAGCCTTATATACATCCTTGGTGGCAAGTTGTAAACTGTGAGTATCATCGGCCAACACAAGATGCATGTTCCTTGTCTACATTAAAAACTGAAGATGTAAACTATTAAAATGTTTTTAGGCTCCATCATTGAAAGGGTGCACCATCACTCCATCTACCATATCATGTTATTAGTGTCATGTTATGTGCTCAGTAGTCTTTAGTGACATGAATAACCTCTATAATGTATATATGATTGGGAAATATATAAGTTTTCTGTATGTGATAAGAGTCTTTTCCCTACCAGTCGTGGGTTTATAACAAGATTTTCCACATGTTGTGTACTAGGTCAACTCTGTATTTTCAAGGTAATACAACATGTAGAAGTTCAGACACATATCAATTTTCTAGTATCCTAATGCTAGGGGGTTTCATTATGGACTTAACATCATAAAAGTTCATTTTCAGCCCATTCCTTTCAAGTAAAATGCTTCTCATCTATTCGACAATTTTGTCATAACCTACCTCACTTAACCAATGATCTGACTTAATGTTGAACACCTATCCAATGACCAATTATTTACTTTGATTTGTGCAGCCATCCCATAATGGTTTGTCAAAATCTTTCAAAAGATAAAAAAAAAAAATGGTCACATCTGTATTAGGTTCTTCATTTACAATTAAACATTGACTAGTAAGACTTTGATTCATTCTCATCACATTCATAACTATATTCTTATAAGGATTAGTATTGTCATCTATAACTCCATGCACATTGCTAGAACTAGAAGTTGACCTAACTATCCTTTCTACCATGGTATCATGAGGAAAATATGATTTTCTATGTGTATACCAATATAAATATTTCTCCATAAACTTTTTTTGTAAAAGATGTATCGTTACAACATTTGAATTGAGAAACTTTTTATTTTTACACCTCCTATAAGGACATCTAATACCCTCTCCACTAATATTTCTTGAATTAGATAGTGCATAATTAATAAAGCTGTGAACCTCATTATAATAATCCATCCTTTGCAATCCTTAGGGTGAATCTCTATACATCCATGAAAGATTATCCATTACTTATATCAAATCTATATAAAATAATAATGACAACATGTATTAATTAACTATGTTAACTAAATAATTTGTAAAAATATTAATTTAGCTTAAACCTATTCAATTTATCTTAATATTACTCTTAATTCATTATCAACTATCTACATAATTCAAATTTGTACACATTTACGAAAAATTTCAACTCGGTAATAAAATTGACAAAATATGAAACGAACTCATTAAATAAGTCATTATTTATTTTATCAAAAAAATCTAAGTAAAAAAATTTGACATAAATTTCATCAATTTACAAACAAATAAAATTCCAAAAAATTAAAAAAAAGCCATAACATGTACAAATCATAAATCCATACAACAAACTTGTATGAGGAAAAAACTATAAAATAAGTAAATACCCAAACAAAATAAATAAACTACAAAAAATATGCAAAAAAAATCATCATTTTAAAATTGATTTCAAATGAAAAAAAGAAGGTAGATTTACTTATAGTGGATAATTTTCAATAAAACATGAATGCTGACAAACTAAGTGTTGTGATGACCAAATTTATTGTAAGATGTTGAATTGTGTTGAGATTGAGGGGGGAGGGGGTGACTGTTTGTTGCAGAAAAAATACATAAGGAAGAAGGAGAAACGAGTTTGGGGGAGGAGGGTTGATCGTTAGGTTAAAAATTAAATATCACCAACAAAATTATTCTGTCAGTAAATTCATCAGTCATTTTGTTAATAAAAATATCATATTCCTATATGATTTGTCTTTTTTAATCACACTATAATACCATTTGCCATTCCCTCGGTATATAGAGAATTTGTTTTGTCGGTGTTTACCGATGGATACAGTTATGAAAAATTTTGTCAATAAAGGTCATTATAATATACCTATGAAAATTTTTCTATTAGTGTTTTCATTTATATTTACCAATTTTTTTGGTTGAATTGTAGATGAACTAGAATTGGAGTCATCAAATTCTGTCAATAACCGTGTCGGTCATTCTATTAGTAAAAATATCATGTCCCTATATAATTTGTCTTTTTTAATTCCATTTTAATACCCTTTGTCATTCTCTCAATATATACCAAGAGATTTTTTTTTTGTCATTGTTTACTAATAGATATAGTGATGAAAATTTTTATCAATAAAGGTCATCATAATATATTTATAAAAAAATTTTATCGGTTTTTCTATTTACATTTACCAATTATTTATGGTTGAATTATAAATGAACTAGAATTAGAGACATTAAATTCAATTAATAACTTTGTCAGTGATTCTATTAGTAAAATATCATACTATCATATGATTTGTCTTTTTGAATCCTAGTATAATATTTTTTATCATTTTCTCGGTATATATCAAGAAAAGTTTTATGTCAGTGTTAGCAATGAATATAAAAATAAAATTTTTTATTAATAATATCATCATAATATATCTAAGAAATTTTTTTATTGATATTTTTATTTTTATTTATTAATTTTTATGGTTGAATGATAGAAGAATTAGGATTAGAGTCATCAATTCCGAAAGGAGACAAGAATGAAAAGGCAAACGGCATAATCTTAACGTGCGTAGACTTTACATAGGGTATTAAGGAGGTGTTCTAGCCAAAGCTTACAGAAGTAACCTCTTGCTCTTTTTCTACTATTCTCTGTATGCCTGGACAGATGAATTTTAAGCATAATTAATAAGGATGGGTCCTGGTGTTTAGACTATAAAATTTAAGAAATTACTTTTAAAAAACTACTTGATTTCAGGAAGTTTCAGCTAAATATATAAATATGCAGAAAAATTTCAATATAAATGTGCACTGGATATAGATAGTAATATAAAAAGAATTAAAAGTCAGATAAAAAAAATCTAAACAAAGACTTAAGGCCTTAAAATTTTTGGTGTTAAGCAAAAGCTACGAATGTAAGATCCTCCTTGTCAATCGTTAAAGCCAAGGTATAACGTGTGGAATTCTTAGCAAGTCACCAGCACCTATTTTTGTGCAAGACAGGCATGGATGGCGAAAAAATGGGCCTCAAGCATTTCATTTTCTGGTAACAAAGACAACTTGAAGAAAGAGAAAACAGGTCTTTTTGGCGAAATTTCACATTTTTTAAAGTGAATTCCCCACAACACTTATTCTCACACTTTTGACCATACTTAGCCAAATTCTTCCTTGCCACTGTTTATTGTCATAAACACAGCACTTCTATTACTTCCCTTGCAATTTGCTTCTTTATTCCTCCTCCCCCTAAGACTAAATTTTGCTAGGCAAATACCTTCCACTTTAAATTTAGATTATGTGGCCACAATCAAAGAATGGAGGTGTGCATGGTCAAAATGGGTTAAAAAAAATCAAAGGATTTTGTTCTTTTAGATTAAAAATTTTGAAAATTAAAGCCTGTTGAACAAGATTTAGATTTATATATACAAGTGTCAGCCTAGCACCATCCGTTCCTTGCTTAAAGTCATAACAAGAGGGAAGGAGGAATCTATCTATTGACTTATATGACAAAAATACCATGTCCTTTCATTTACAAGAAAGATTCTCATAATACATGATGACTAGCACTTATTATGAAACTTATTTAGGATACGGTTTTCTAACAAAAATTGAGGAAATTTGTAATTTGTAATTTTTTTTTTATGTTAGCAAAGACTAGATATGTTACTTGCAATTCACTGTAGGTCAAGAAAAATAACTTACATAAAAAAAGTACAAGATTAAAAAAAATCAAAATCTTTAGCCATTGATTCAAGAGGTAATTTAAATAATATAAGAAACTTACAAAAAAAACAATAGAAAACAAATAAAAAGAACCATCATTGATTATATCTAGATTTTCAAACAACTCAATACTAATATAATAGAAGTTAAACTACAATAAATAAATAAAAACAACAACTTTAAAAATAGAAAAAAGATAAAAAAAAAAAACTAAGTGAACCTCCTATATCTAGTTTAATCTTAAAAACATATAACTTATTAAATCATGGACCTAAGTTTAATCAACAAGCTCAACTATTAATAATTTAATTTTAAATGAGGAAATCATTGAAAAATATTAAAAAAAACTTGCAAAAGCCAAAAAAAAAAAGAAGAAAAGAAAACAACAAAAAAATGAGGATGAAATTTGAGAGAACAATTTTAAGAAGGACAACATTTGAAAAAAAACATAATGTCAAAAACATAAATAGTAATTAAAATAATAAGTACCAAATTTAAAATATTAAAAATCATAGGGAATGAAATTAAAAAATATTTGTAATTTAATAGATTATTTATAGATTAAAAAATGATAAAAAAATGAAAATGAAAAACAAATATAAAGAGTTAACCCAATAGAATCAAGCCCAAAAAATAAAAATAAAACCCAAAAAAAGATTAAAAATAAGAAAAATAAGCTCAAAAAAAGAGAAAATGTACGAAGCAAAATCGAGCAAACCTTTTAAATGTAGTCTAATCTTTCAAATTTACAACTTATAAAATCTTAGATTTGAGTTTAATCAAGAAATTTAGCTCTCAATGAATTTAATTTTGAAGGATAAAATCATATAAAAATATTTATAAAAAACTTGCTAAATAAAAAAATAACAACAAAAAAATTGGGATAAAATTTGGAAGAAAAAGACCCAAGGATGATGAAATTAAAAAAAAATAAAAAATGACCCCAAACAAAATAAATTAAAAGAATGAGAATCAAATTTGAAAGATTAAAAAACCATAATGAAGAATATTGAAAAACAATTATAATTTGATATATTATTTATAGATTAAAAAATTATATGAGGTGAAATAAAAAAAATAGACATAAAACACTTGTCAAATATAAATTTATTTCTTATAAAAAATGATTATTTATACATTTGTTATCAAGAAGTTTATTATGAGCCAATTTAAAATATAAATTTAAGAACTTATCAAAGCAAAAAAAATTTGCAATAAAAAAAATAAAAATTAAATTTGATAAGAAAAAATTAGAGGGTGAAATCATATAATAAAATTATTGATCATTTAAAATAAAAACTTGTCAAGGCTAAAAAATTAACAATAAAAAAAGGAGGAATTAAATTTGATAGGAAAAGAAAAGAAAAAAAAAACAAAGGATAGTGAAATCATAAAACAAAATCAATTGAAAAAAATGATTTCAAACAATAAAAATCAAAATAAAAAAAATAAAGACCAAATTTAATAAATTATTCAAGATATAAAAAATTATAAAAAAATTAAATCTAAAGAATTAATAAATTAAAAGATTGTTCGTGAATTTTCAAGAGGCCAATATGAAAATCTAGGTTATGAAAAGAAAAAAAAATCACTTATACAAACGATGCCCAAATAATATATATATATATATATATAAAATGAATGAGAGTTAAATTGGCTTTGTCTCAAGAGCATCAAAATAATTATACTGCTCTAGAAATCTTGAAGGTATTAAATTATTTTATTTTAGAATTAAATTAGTAATTTTATTATACAAAATAAAATAAAACTATCAATCATGTAATTTTAAGAAGATAATTTTTTCTTGGTTTAAAAACAATCATATCCCCAAAGATTAGTACATGAAATTTTTTTTTCCAGTAACAAATTTGTAATTACAACTATTATAATTTATTACTCGATACACAAAAACTTCCTCACGGGATTTGGTTAATTATTTCCACGTATGATGATACTAAACCAAGACAACAGGCTAAACCAAGTATACATCTATTATAATTGTATGGGTATAAGCAAAACTGGCAACATGCAAAAGGCTAGAATAATCAGAAATTCAATGGGGGGGAAAAAGCATAAATCATGTTGGCTTCCCGACATAACAGAGGCAGAAGCTAAGGTCATTCTGGTCATTAGGAAAGACTTTTTAATGAGGCTTCCATCAAAACAGTTGATGCTAGCCCAGCTTTTCATAATCTGGAAGAGCATATAAAAAGAGATTTGTTACAAAGGATTCTCACTGGAAAAAAAAGAGAGACTAAAGCAGCACTTATTCACAATCCTTGAAACCCTGGTTGCCATGATTTCTGCAGGTGATGTCTATCATGTGGTGACAGCCACAGTCCCATTATATTTTGCCATGATATTGGCCTACATCTCTGTGAGGTGGTGGAAGCTCTTTACACCAGATCAGTGTGCAGGCATAAACAAGTTTGTTGCCAAATTCTCAATCCCATTATTATCATTCCAAGTTATCTCTGGTATCAATCCATACAAAATGAACCTGAAACTTATATTTGCCGACTTTCTCCAAAAACTACTTGCCCTTTTAGTGCTCACAGCACTCGCCAAAATCAGCTCTCGCGGACGGTTGAATTGGATCATCACTGGTCTCTCCCTCTCAACATTGCCCAACACTTTAATTCTGGGGATTCCACTTTTGAGGGCTATGTATGGGGCTGAGGCAGAGCCACTTCTTTCACAGATAGTTGGCCTGCAAAGCCTAATTTGGTACAATTTGTTGTTGTTTCTGTTTGAGCTCAATGCCACCAAGGAAGCCACTGTGGCACCATCTTCAGAATCCACAGGTATTTGTGTTCCCTTCATCGATGATAAATAATAATATACCCAAAGTATGAACAGTACCAAATGCATAGATCACCAGCTACGTAATTCAATTCCAATCCTGTTCAGCCAGCCTTAATTAATATATTGGAGTACAAGATAACCCGGAAATCATTTCTGCTCTCTGTCCATTTCTTTTGTTTATGCTCTTCGAAAGATCAATTCATGGACATTTTCCAGGAAATACTGATGTATGGTTGACTATGGTATTGCATGTTTATTGACTAGTAAGTATAGCAGTAATTAACAAGCTGTCTGATTCATATTCATACATAAATGATGTGACTGTGTTTTTTTGTTTCTAGATATATTTTAATGTCCTCCAGCACAATGGTTTTCATTTCTATGTTAAGGGGATCTAGAGGCTCTTCAAGAAGCACAACACAAAGAAGATGAGGGAGTGCAAAGAAGAACAAGGAAAGTCAAAGCCATGGTCATTCTTTTGACGGTGGGGAGGAAGCTAATGAGCAATCCAAACTTTTACGCTACCTTGGTGGCTCTTATCTGGGCAAGCATACACTCTCGGTACATCTGCAAAATCAATTCTTGATAATATTACAATGAGAATATACTTGAGACAGCTTGCTCTTATTACTACTGATGTTACAAGACTTTTCTCTGTTTTAGGTGGGGAGTGAACTTGCCGGACATTGTTGATAAATCCGTGAGGATATTGTCAACAGGAGGGCTTGGTATGGCAATGTTCAGCTTAGGTATGACTATAAATTATCAATAACTTCTTGTTACTAGAACTCATAAGAGGGAATTTCTACTCATTCCATCCAAATGCTCAACAGGACTATTTATGGCGTCGCGGCCCAGCATAATAGCATGTGGAATCCGAATGGCAATGGTAGCCATGGCAATGAAGTTCATCGTGGGGCCTGCTCTAATGGCAGTCGCTTCCATTGCTGGTGGACTAAAGGGAACAGTGCTTAAAGTGGCAATTGTGCAGGTGCATAGATTTGTTTCATTTTATCAATTATTATGATAGAATGTTAAACAATGTGTTTCGTAATCCAGGCAGCTCTTCCTCAAGGGATCGTTCCATTCGTCTTTGCAAAAGAGTACAACGTTCATCCGGATACATTGAGCACAGGGTAACTAATGCCTCACTGCATTCCTATATTATCCAACATCCTTCCCTTCCCTTCCCTCAACTCCTCCTCCTTTTCCTGAAAGTATTATAAGTTTGTTTTGGTTGCAGGGTAATATTTGGCATGCTCATTTCCATGCCAATATTATTGGCCTACTACTCCTTGTTAGCATTGTAAGAATCCAATGGGAATTTTCTCAAGAAAGCTGCAGAAGCAGTGACTGTTCAACCTATGTCCCAGTTCAGGAAAGGATCAAAGTGTTGAAGATGAATCATAGAAGTCTGTCCCGTCCAGTTTCTTCAATTTTCTTGGACATATATATCAAGAACATGTTAATTTACAAATTAGAAAAAGTTATCAAGGCTATTCTAATAATCAATCTGTAAATTATATATCAACAGCATTCAATTGTGATTAACAGCGAGGAAAACAAACTGTACAATTATGAAAATATATATGAGAAAATAGTTAGACATCAGCAACCTTTTCATTGCTTAAGCACACGCTTTCTACTTTCATACGAGTATTGTATCAATTAGAATTCTTGTGTCTTGTTTCCAGAAAGAAATGAAAAAACCCAACAAATTTAGCAGTTAAAAAAAAGTTATATAAAAATAAAATGCTATACATCATAATTCTTCGAAGTGTTGTATATTCTTATGCTGCATGTCATGCACACGTGCATGACACTTTCAGAACAGGCGTGGAAATAAAGCTACAAGCTATTTTAGAAGGGCGGTAAATTGAAAGCCTGCAATCTTCTTCTCAAATTTTAATCAGAGCTAAACTACATGGTTAAAATTTTATTCAAACTGAAGTATGCAGAAAACTTATGCTGACTTGATAATTTACTTTCTTTTTCTAAGATTAATTGCTTAGTGTTATTTTGATTATTAGAACTAAAATGATATTTCATAATATAAATGTTTTTATAAATTTTATCAAGTTAATTTACAAAATCAATTTTTTTTAAAAAAAGATAAAATTTTATCAAGTTAATTTACAAAATCAATTTTAAAAAAAAAAAGATAAAACAATTATATTTTATGTATTTTTTTAACATGGGTTATGCCCCTGTTTACAAATCTAGAGGAAACAGTTACTTAAGTTATTTCATTTAGTAAGTGTGTGAAGCAGTTACAACTGCTTTACAACTCCTCTAAATTCTTCGATTAAACTCATTTTTTATGGGTGGACTAGATCTAACTAAAAAACAATCTTGCACTCGTCCATAAAGGACTGGATTTATCTAATAAATTATAATTCAAACTTGCACAAGAATTTTATATGGGCGAACTAACTATACAACCTAAAACACACAATGAAAGGAACTCGAATATAAAAACCTAATATAGGTCATATAAGAGACAACAACCTCAAAATCAGTTACTCTTTAAAGTACACTTCTATAACTTAGGCGTTTTAAATTATATATGACTGAATATAATTTAATCCTCAACAATTTCATATTTAATCTATCCTTAAATTACAAGTATTCTAAATTATCACAATCTAAATATTGGATCCATGACCGACAATACAAAAGCAGTGCCGAAAGGACACTCCACCTGCATTAAGCCTTAGAAATGACATATCAAAAGGAAAGGATATTTAAAAATACATAATATTTTATAATCTTCAGAAATATTATATTATTCAAAACTAATGAAACCAAATGATGGTTCAAAACTTCTCATCAGTAATTAAAACAAAAATAATAATCCATAATGCTCATTACATTATCAAAATCCAAACTTAATTAAAACAGGGTAATAGTGGAGCTTCTAAGACATTGAATAAAAACTAAAAGGAAGGCCTTGCGAAACAAGTAAGGCATACCGACTAAAACTGAAGAAACAGGAACACTCAACAAAGTCCACCTGCTAATAGAAACTAAGAACCTGAAATAATATTAAAAACAAGTGTTAATTCAACCAACTCGATGAGGAAATAATATTTAATATATATTTTAGATATTAACAGTTTACAAGTTGATTTATCTTGATATACTTACATATACTAAGCATATTACATAAAGTAGTAGAATACATGTTAAGACCAAATGACACCCGAAGGTGACCACATAACACCCCAAAATAACCAGATGACACTCAAAGGTGACCATTGTGAGAAGATTAGTTGTCATATGCTGATGTTTCTCTTACCAACCAGGTATACAGAATAATATATACACATGAACTAACTGCTCTCTGTTAGCATGAAGTTACTTACAAGTCCTATATCAAGACATAATAAATATTTCCATAATTATAAAAACAATGTATATCATATTGAATAGAATTTAGTTCAATAGAATACATGTGCAAATTCAAGAATAGATGAATATTAAGAAAATAAAGCAACATATACAAATATTCAAAAAATTAACTAGTTATACTTGTCATATAATCAACATACATATTTATTTATATTACATGTATATTAAAATTATTTCACTCGCCTAGAAAATATAGATTTAAAATGAATATCATATGAAAGAACCAAAAATCCTATTGAGGATTGTTAGGATAACTTGCAATAAATATAGAAAATATACCAAAAAACAACCCAAAACAAAACAAATAAAATATTGTAATGCATAAAAGAAAATCAGGTTTAGTCTTCAAAGTTTAGAGACTAAAGAGATAATTTACTAAAAATAGGGACCAAAACATAATTTTACCAAAATTGAAGGACCAAACTGTAAATACATAACCATATTGAAGTTGCACCTATAAAGCATCCTCAATTCTGTCCAGAAATGAACTAGGGACCAAACTATAATTTTTTAAATTTCAGAGACTAAAATGTAAATTTCTAAAATTAAGGGACCAAATTGAAAATATTTCAAATCCATTATCAAACTGAGATTATCATCCTTAACCTCATACTGTTAGAATTCCAAAATGTATTTAGTGGTCAAATTATAATTTTTTAAATTTTAGGGACTAAACTGTAATTTTTATAAATCAAAGACCAAAATAAAATTGCATCATCTTCAACCTCAAGACCAAAATGAATTCCTTAACTCATAACAAATCAATCCATAAATTTTTATTTCTAACAATGCACCCAAATCAATCATTTAACCTTAAACACATAATAATCATAAATCAATCTTAAAAACATAAACTTCAAATATTTATAAACTCCAATCTCTTCTTTAATTCTTTCATAAATAAACCATAATAATAAAAAAAAAATATGAGAGGGAACCACTTACTTGTTACTTACACCTTTCTTGAACCTAAAAAATTAAGATCAAAAACTGAAATTTTTAGTTTGATGAAGAAAGGGTCACGATAGCCATAAGAATTAAAAAAGAAAAAAATAATTCTCTTGCAACTTCTCCATATATACCTAGGTTAACTTAGGTTGGATTTGGATTGACTTGAACTTGGGTTTGGGGCTTACATAAATCATATCAAATTCATTCGAGTGATATGATCTCGACCGGTAAATACAAGTAACTAGTGTAAAAACAAAATTACTTTTTCTTTCTCTCCTATATCAGTCAATTCTAAATTAACTCGCTAACTCACTTTTCTAAAGGTATTCTTTAAGTAGAATCATTCCACAATCCAAGGATATACTTTTAAAATAGCAATCATTTACACATCACTTCATGATATAGTCAAAAATCACAAAGGGTAAGATATTGAAATCTTATACAAGATCTCTAGGACTCACATAATAAAGAAGTAAGGATCCATTTTTTTATTCTTGTAAAGGCGTTAGTGACATGACTAAAAGATTGATGTCTTCTCCTAAGTGTAGGAGTGTTGAAGTAATAAATAACCCGGCAAGACCGGGATCGAACCATAGGGAGGTTAATTGTACAAATTATAAATAATAATACAATATCTTGGGCTCTATATGAAAGTTGTAGGCCTATGTCTTACCTTTTCATCCATATAAAGTAGACCTAAATCTAAGATCTACAGGTCTAGATACGATCCAATTACTGAACAGTGTTCTAGTTTGGACTGCACCAACATCTCTTTTCTAAGTTTGGCCATCTCTTTGTCCTTTCAATTTTAGTTCTTAAATTCATCAATCAATCCTTTCATTTATGTGATAGACCTGTATTTAAAATGAACATTTACCATAAATTAAAGGTATCTTATATTATTAGATATATTATTATAAAACATGCTTTAGTTAAGGAGTTATTGATACTTCAAGTGCAAAATGATGATATAAAACCTTGATAAAAATACACTTTTAAGTATCAATCAGTTAGCATAAGTAGTATGAAATACATGCTACAGTGAAACTTACTCTTTTTTTATTTGTAGACAAAGAATGTATATTATTGCTTTCATTGTTAAAGGAAATACACTATAAGAATCTTAATCTTGCTATAATAAACATAGACGCCAAATCATAAATTCTCATTTGCTCATTGTCATTAGTGTCAGATAAATAATTTCACTCGGCTTCAATAATAATTAACACATGAATGCTAGGGATTCATTTGTGTTGATTCTTTTATTCAAAAACCTTATATTAGTCCTAACCAAAGCGAATTCTTCATAATTACTTTGAGTTAAATTTCTCCCACTACACCCAAGTCATTTATTAAGCATTAAAACTCAAATAATCTAATCTCTACTCACATTATAAACCCTAGAGGTGATTGCTTATGTGAGTGAGCCAATCTTAGCTTATCGATATAGTTTAATAAATTGTACTAAATGATACTCATAGTATATTCCATAAAACAAATAATGAATAACATGATCTTCTAATGGTATTTATTCATTATTCAATCACTATAAACCTTAATATGATCCTTAAAACTAGTTATGTTAACAATTACATTTTACATAAGTTAATAGATCTCACATGTCTAATAAATACATCCATTACTGTTGGTTTTGTGAGTGGATTTATAACTATAAAATTTATATAAATGTGTTTTAGGATCACATCATGTTTAGTAATTGTATCTCTAATGTAGTGATATTTCATCTTGATGAGTTTGGTCTCTTCACGGTATCTTGGATCTTTGGCCACAACTACTACAGTAATGTTATTATGGTAAATTATTATTAGGTTTGATGCTAATTTGATAATTTTTAAATGATGTATGAAAGTCTTTAACCAAGCAATATCTTCTGCTGCTGCGGAATGATTAGTACTTAAAAGTGCATTTTTTTTAAGGTTTTATATCATCATTTTGCACTTGAAGTATCAATAACTCCTTAACTAGAACATGTTTTATAATAACAAGTCTGATATTATATGATATATTTAATTTATAGTAAATGTTTGTCTTAAATAAAGGCCTATCACATAAATCAAAAGATTAATTGATAAGTTCAACTACTGAAATTGAGAAGACAAAACTAGGGCTAAGCTTATAAAAGAGATACTAGTTCAATCCAAACTGAAACACTATTCAATTATTTTGTCATATCTAGAGCTGTAGAACTTGGATTTGGATCTCCTATATATGGATGGAAAGCTAAAACATAGGCCTAAAACTTATGTATGATTCAAAAAGGTCGTTTTCAAGTTCAAATTGTAGGAACAATAGAGAAGTAAGAATTTGTCCTATAGCCCAGACACTATTTAGTTGTTGGAATGATACGACTAAAAGATTGATGTCTTCTCCCAAGTGTAGGAGTGTCGAAGTAATAAATAACCTAGTAAGAACGGGCTCGAATCATAAGGAGGTTAACTATACAAATTATAAATAACAATAATACAACAACAACAACAATAACAACAACAACAACAACAATAATATTAGTAATAACAATAAAAACAATAATAGTAGTAGTAGTAGTAGTAATAAAGAAAAAGAAGGAGAAGAAGAAGAAGATGATGAGAACTTTGAGATGGAATATTAATGTAAGGATTGAAAAATGATAACAATAAATGTCAAGGTTAGATGATCCACTAATAGTATGTCAAACAAGTATAGTATAAACTCTTATTATCCAATTGGAAACCACACACAAAGGAGGTTCCAATTAGATTATAGATTGTTAACATAATTACATTAGTCATCTTATTCGATTAATGCTAATACTTGTAAATCTCATCAAGCATTCATGATTACAACTTATATTAACAACAAATCAAGTTCCTTTCATAGCTCAAGTGTCGGTTATACCATATAGTATAGGCTATGAGAGTGCCAAGTATATATTATACCAAGTGTTATACAACATAAATCAAGATTAGTCATTTAACAAGCAAAGTATTAAAGAGTGAACAAGATAACAAATACAAAACATGTTAGTATCAAACATTAAAGTCCATATTAAGTTTAAATTATACTTATTCT
>NW_011500421.1:8842-16134 GCF_000495115.2 Populus euphratica | reverse complement strand
CTAGATATAATGAAAGAAAGAAAAATAAATAAACAAAATAAGAACATAAATAAGATAAAAGTTAACTAAGTAAATGAAAGGAAATGAAAGACATAAACTTGATATTAATGAAAGCAAAGCATAAACATTACAAAAATTATAAAGAGAGAAAACAAGAACATGATCTTGATATGGAAACCAAGATGCGTAAATGCATAGTAAATGCCTCCTTTTATAGGCCAAAATTGGAAACTATTGACTTGATGACTACTTGATGAGTGGGTGACCAACTATTGACTTGGTGACAATCCTTATCTTCTCTTGTCTACCCAAAACATCATTGATAACGCCAAAATTGAAACCACTTGAAAACATAAAAGTTGTAGGAAATTGTCTCAGATTTCTTATGTAAAAAATTCAAGTCATTTGGACTTCTAGAACTCCCGATATAGGCCAAAAACTGAACAATACTAGGGTTGGAGGACAAATTCAGACCTCTTTGTTGTTGCTCCAATTTGGACTTGAAAATGGCCTTTTTAGATCGTAGGCTCCATATAAACGTTGTAGGCTATGTCTTACCTTTCCATCCATATAAAATAGACCTAAATCTGAGATCTACAGCTCCAGATATGACCTATTTACCAAATAGTGTTCTGGTTTGGACTGCGCCGGCATCGTTTTTCTAAGTTTGGCCATCTCTTTGTCCTTTTAATTTCAGTTCTTAAATTCATAAATCAATCCTTTCATTTCTATAATAGGTCTACATTTAAAATGAACATTTACAATAAATTAAAGGTATCTCATATTATTAGATACGTTATTATCATGCTTTAATTAAGAAGTTATTGATACTTCAGGTCCAAAATGATGATATAAAACCTTGATAAAAATACACTTTTAAGTACTAATCACAGGCCATCCTTAATGAATTGTATTTTATCTTCACGGTTTATAGATATCATTCTTAAAGAATGACATTGTGCATTATAAGTCCATCTAGCGCATCGATGATAGACTTTCAGGCGTTTTGCACGACGTTTCTTTGCAAAAGTGCTTTTACTTGTTCCAAGCATGTGTGAAATGAAGGAGTTAGAGGACTCACCTGATAATCGAACCTTTGCTTCAATCAACTAGTGAATATCTTCATGAATTCTATGATTCATTAACAATTTCAATCTTGCACATCTAGCACGGTAAATTTTTGTAATCGCATTTTGAGGCAGAGCGAGAAAATACGTTTTCAATTTTTCAAGATTAGTGTCCATTTTCAAATGAGAATTGGAAGAGAGATTCAAAGAATTGCACAAATATATACACAGATATCAGTTATTGTGGGAAACTGAAAGAACCGACTTAAGTCATGGAGTACCGTTGTTCGCTATTTGACTGGGGTAGAGAAACTAGCAAAAATCACTCAAAAAAAAATCAATCTTTATATACAGGATCACCCAATTCAATAGAGTCATGTTCAACTGAAAAATTGTCAAAGTAAACTTTCAGACGATGTCCATTTACCTTGAAAACATTGTCATTCTTTGGATTCTCGATGTTGTAGGGCCCATATAGATACACATGTTTCACAATAAAAGGACCGCTCCATCTTGATCTTAATTTTCCAGGAAATAAATGCAATCGAGAATTATAAAGCAAGACTTTTTGACCAACATTGAATGTTTTCCTCAATATTTTCTTGTCATGAAACTCTTTAATTCTTGCTTTATGAATTCTTGAATTTTCATATGCATCATTTTTATTTCCTCAAGCTCATTTATTTGTAATTTTCGCAGTTGACTAGCATCATCCAGATTTGAATTAAAAGCTTTAATAGCCCAATAAGCTTTATGTTCAAGTTCCACAGGCAGGTGGCAAGGTTTTCCATAGACTAGTCTATAAGGTGACATACCTAATGATGTTTTATAAGCAATTCAATAAGCCCAAAGTGCATCATTAAGTCTTAAAGACCAGTCTTTCCTATTAGGGTTCACTGTTTTCTCCAAAATATATTTGATCTCCCTATTAGCAAGCTCTACTTGTCCACTTGTTTGAGGGTGATAAGGGGTGGCAACTTTGTGTGTGATTCCATATTTCTTCATTAAAGACTCAAATGGCTTGTTGCAGAAATGTGTTCCACCATCACTTATTATGGCTCGAGGGACTCCAAATCGACTCAAAATATTTTCTTTCAAAAACTTTATCACTATTTTGTGATCATTGTTTCGACTTGAAATTGCCTCTATCCATTTTGAAACATAATCTATTATGACTAATATGTATAAGAAACCAAATGATGGAGGGAATGGACCCATGAAATCTATACCCCAACAGTCAAAGATCTCAATGACAATAATAGGATTTAAAGGCATCATGTGACGTTTTGAAATAGATCCCAACTTTTGACAATTTTCACAAGACTTGCAGAATGCATGTGAGTCTTTGAACATGGTGGGCCAATAAAATCCACTTTGTAAGATTTTTGCAGTTGTCTTTCTTGACGAGAAATGGCCCCCACATGCCTTAGAATGACAAAATTTAATGACACTACTTACCTCATTGTCAGGAATGCATCTTCAAAATATTTGATCCAGACAATATTTGAATAAATAAGGATCATCCTAATAAAAGTTCTTCACTTCATTCAAGAACTTTCTTTTATCTTAGGTACTCCAATGAGCTGGCAATTGTCCTAAAACAAGAAAATTGACAATATTAGCAAACCAAGGCATTGTAAAGACAAAAAGTAAAGATTCATCGGGAAAGTAGTTATCGATTGATGTGATGTCAATTTTCAAATCTGTTGTCAATCTTGACAAGTGATCCGCGACAACATTTTCACTACCTTTCTTATCTTTGATTGTGATATCAAATTCTTGAAGTAACAAAATCCACCGCACCAATCTAGCCTTAGAATCTTTCTTAGAAATAAGATATTTCAATGCTGCATGATCACTAAAAACAACAACAGGTGAGCCAACAAGATAAGACCTGAATTTTTCACATGTAAATACTACTGCAAGTAATTATTTTTCAGTGGTAGTATAATTCATTTGAGCACTATTTAAACTTTTACTTGCATAGTAAATTACATAAGGTTTCTTATCTTTTCTTTGTCCCAAAACAGCACCTACGGCATAATCACTAGCATCACACATTATTTCAAAAGGTAATGATCAATCGGGAGGTTGAATGATAGGAGCACAAGTAAGCAAGTTTTTAAGTTTAACAAAGGCTTCTTCACAATGTTCAGTCCATTCAAAAATAGTAGTCTTCTTCACAATTCCTTTTGATGAAACAATGTGACCAAGTACAATGCCGTTCATTACCATAAAATGACATTTTTCCCAATTCAGCACAAGATTCTTCTCTTCACACCTAGGCAAAACCTTTTCTAAGTTAGTTAAACAATCATCAAATGAATCGCCAAAAACAGAAAAATCATCCATGAAAATCTCAAGAAAATGTTCAACCATATCACTAAATATACTAAGCATGCATCTTTGAAATGTGGCTGGTGCATTACATAATCCAAAAGGCATCCTTTGATATGCAAAAGTACCAAATGGACATGTGAAAGTAGTCTTCTCTTGATCTTCTAATGCAATTTCAATTTGGTTGTAACCCGTATAGCCATTTAGGAAACAATAAAATTCATGACCTGCAACTCTTTCTAGGATTTGATCCATGAAAGGTAAAGGAAAATGATCTTTTCTAGTCATTGAATTAAGTTTCCTATAGTCAATGCACATGCGCCAACCAGTAACAGTTCTAGTGGGAATTAACTCATTGTTCTCATTTGTTATCACAGTGACTCCAGACTTCTTAGGTACAACTTGGGTAGGACTTACCCATTTGCTGTCAGAAATAGGATAAATGATTTCATTATCTAGAAGCTTAATGACTTCATTTTTCACTACTTCTTTCATATTAGGATTTAGCCTTCGTTGCATTTCTCTAGAGGGTTTAGCATTTTCCTCTAAATAAATTCTGTGTGTACAAATCAAAGGACTAATTCCTTTTATATCAGCTATGGTCCATCCTAATGCTTTTTTGTGCATTTTCAGAGTTTGTAATAACTTACCTTCTTGATGTGCATTAAGTTTGGAAGAGATTATTACCGGAAAAGTTTCATTTTCTCCCAAAAATGAGTATTTGAGATTGGATGGCAACGGCTTCAAATCAGGTTTTGGTGGTTGAACACTTGAAGGTATGGACTTAATTGGTCGTGGTGGCAATTCCTCAATTTGTGGCCTCCAATTACTTGTCTTTGATTCTTCCTGAAAATAAATCATTTCCAAATCATCAGATTCATCAATCTCAATTTCATTGGAAGTGGTTGGAAATTGATCATGAATTAATTTTTCAGTAAAGTCCACTTCCTGTAAATCATTATCATCTCTAGGTTGCTTGCAAATGTTGAAAATATTCATCTCCAATGTCATGTTTCCAAATGATAGCTTCATCAGTCCATTCCTACAATTAATCAATGCATTAGAAGTTGCAAGAAATGGACGTCCTAAAATAACAGGAAATGAATTACATACTTCAACAGGTTGTGTGTCCAAGACAATAAAATCCACAGGATAAATGAATTTATCGACTTGTACTAACACATCTTCAATTATTCCTCTAGGCACTTTTATAGATCTATCGGCAAGTAAAAGAGTTATAGAAGTTGGTTTTAACTCACCTAGATTGAGACTCTGAAAAACTGAATATGGAAGTAAATTCACACTAGCACCAAGATCATACTACTACTACTACTACTACTACTACTATTATTATTATTATTATTATTATTATTATTATTACTATTGTTGTTGTTGTTATTGTTGTTTTATAATTGTTGTTTATAATTTGTACAATTAACCTCCCTGTGGTTCGACCCCGGTCTTGCCGGGTTATTTATTACTTCGACACTCCTGCACTTGGGAGAAGACATCAATCTTTTAGTCGTGTCAAGTTTTTGGCGCCGTTGCCGGGGAGGTAAGTTCTTGTATAAATTATAGTATTTATTTTATTTTCTCTTTTCACTTTTCTTGTATATAACTTTGTTTCTTTTCTTTTGTTTCTTTTTATTTTGTTTTCTTCCTCCTTCTTTTGCTTTCTTGTTCTTCTTTTTATTTTATTCCTACACGTGCATGAGAGTGTGGTCACGTACATCAAGTGGTAGACTTTGTAGGGTATCCTCATCATTTTCAGAAAATATGGCCGAAGAAGATAATCAATCACTTCATAATGAGAATAATGAGAATAACCGTGCTAGAACACTTAGAGACCACATGAATCCCACAAGAACAAGTGCACCATCATGCATAGTTTTTCCTCCTGATGCATCTCATTTTAATTTTAAACCAGGTATTATTCAACTTTTACCTTCTTTTCATGGTTTGGAATTGGAAAATCCATACTTGCATTTAAGGGAATTTGAGGAGGTCTGCAACACATATAATAATTTAAATTGTAGCATGAACACCATCAGATTAAAGCTTTTTTCTTTTTCATTAAAAGATAAAGCTAAAACATGGCTACAAAATTTAAGACCAGGATCCATTCGTGCTTGGGATGAAATGCAACAACAGTTTTTAAAGAAGTTTTTTCCATCTCATAGAACAAACTCTTTCAAGAGACAAATCACCACTTTCACTCAAAAACCAGGAGAAACATTTTACAAATGTTGGGATAGGTATCGAGACTTGCTTAGTACTTGCCCTCATCATGGTTTTGAAACATGGAGATTGGTTTCACATTTCTATGAAGGGTTAACACCTAAAGATAGGCAAATGGTTGAATTGATGTGCAATGGAACTTTTGAAGATAAAGACCCTGATGAAGCAATGGAGTACTTAGACTTGTTAGCTGAAAATGCTCAAAATTGGGACACCGCGGGTACTTATGAGGCACCGAGTAAAACTCAACCTCATACATCTAATGGAGGTATGTACAACTTTAGGGAAGATCATGACCTTCAAGCCAAGTTTGCATCTTTAGCTAGAAAAGTCGAGGCACTAGAATTGAAAAAGAGTGGTCAATTAAAATCTGTTGAAACTATTAAGTACTAATCACATGGCATATGCCTCATTTTATAGGCCAAAATTGGAAACTAATTAGTACTTAAAAATGCATTTTTATGAAGGTTTTATATCATCATTTTGCACTAGAAGTATCAATAACTCCTTAACTAAATCATGTTTTATAATAACAAGTCGGATACCATAAGCTACCTTTAATTTATGATAAATGTTCATGCTAAATGCAGGCCTATCACATAAATAAAAAGATTGATTGATGAGTTGAAGTACTAGAATTGAAAGGACAAAGAGAGGGTGAAGCTTAGAAAAGAGATGCTGGTTTAGTCCAAACTGGAACACTATTTGGTAATTGGATCATAACTGGAGTTGTAGAACTTGGCTTTAGGTCTGCTTTATATAGATAAAAGCTAAGACATATGTCTAAAACTTTTATGTGGAAGGCAAGACTCAATTCTGTTGTTTGGAAGTTCAAATCTTAGCAATAACGTAGAAGTCTGAATCTATCTTGAAGCCCAGACATTGTTCAGTGTTCAGTCCATATCTCGAGTTCTAGAAGTCTAAATGACCTTAATTTTTTTTTCATGGAAAGCTGAGACAATTTTCTAAAACTTTCATGGTAAGGTTCGTCCAAATTCTTATGTTAGCAAAGATGTTTTTGGCACACAAGAAGATAAGGATTGTCACTAAGTCAAAATTTGGTCACTCACTCAACAATTAGTCGTCAAATCAATAGTTTCTAATTGTGGCCTATAATAGGAGACATTTCCCATGCATTTAGGTATCTTGTGTTCAAACCAAGATCATGCTCTTGCTTCCTCTGTTTGTATTTTTGTAATGCTTAAGTTACGCTTTCATTAATATCTTGTTTATGCATTTCATTTCCTTTCCTTTACTTAGTTAATTTTATCTTACTTATGCTTTTATCTTATTTATTTAGGTTTCTTTCTTTCATTATATTTAGCTAAGTTATGTAAAGGTGAAAAGGTTACACTAATGGTGTAAGAATAAGTATATTATAAACTTAATATGGACTTTAATGTTTGATACTAAAACATTTTGTATTTGTTATCTTGTTCACTCTTAATACTTTGTTTGTTAAATGGTTAATCCAGATTTATGTTGTATAACATTTGGTACAACAAATACTTGGTGCTTTTTTAGCTAAACCGTATGGTATAACCTACATCTGTGTTATGTAAGAAATTTGATTTGTTATTAAAATAAGTTATAATCGTGAATGCCTGACAATATTTACATGTATTAGCATTATTCGAATAAGATAACTAA
>NW_011500421.1:0-5288 GCF_000495115.2 Populus euphratica | reverse complement strand
ACTACTATTACTACTACTACTACTATTATTACTATTACTATTATTATTATTACTACTAGTGTTTGTATTATTATTATTACTACTAGTATTATTATTATTATTATTATTATCATTGTTACTATTATATTATTATTATTAGTAGTAGTATTATTATCGTTATTACTATTACTATTACTATTACTATTACTATTACTATTACTATTACTATTACTATTACTATTACTATTACTATTACTATTACTATTACTATTACTATTACTATTACTATTACTATTACTATTACTATTACTATTACTATTACTATTACTATTACTATTACTATTACTATTATTATATGTATATTAAAAAAAAGGAAGAAAAAGATAATAATCCCAACTTAAGGAAGTTAAGTTTAAACATTAGAATAAAAAATATGTTTTCTTCCATGTAAAGCCCTATAACTATGTGTTGATATATTGAGCACAAAAAAAAAGTTTATTAATATCTTGTTTAAGAGGTATTGAGCATATATATAAATTTTATGGGAGCTTTTTTATCTGGATAGATTAATGGAAGTTGAATGATGAATGCCTTGCTTTTTGGATTTTGCAAATTATTTTTCTATTTTAATGCTTTGATTACTAGGGACTAGTAATAAGCCAACTAGGAGGTGTGATTAGTACTTAAAAGTGTATTTTTATCAATGTTTTATATCATCATTTTGCACTTGATGTATCAATAACTCCTTAACTAAAACATGTTTTATAATAAAAAGTCTGAAACCATAAGACACCTTTAATTTATAGTAAATATTCACCTTAAATGCAAGCCTACCACGTAAATGAAAGGATTGATTGATGAGTTTAAGTATTGAAATTGAAAAGACAAAACGAGGGTGAAGCTTATAAAAGAGATGCTGATTTAGTCCACATTGGAATACTGTTCAGTAATTGGATTATAACTAGAGCTGTAGAACTTAGATTTAGGTCTGCTTTATATGGATGGAAAGCTAAGACATAAACCTAAAACTTTCATGGGAAAGGCAAGACTCAATTATGCGTTTGGAAGTCCAGATCTTAGCAACAACGTAGAAGTCCAAATCTGTTCTACACCCTAGACATTGTTCAGTGTTTACCCATATCATGAGTTCTAGAAGTCCAAATGACCTTTTTTAAGTCTGTCCAAATTCTAATGTTAGTGATGATGTTTTGTTCAGACAAGAAAATTAGGATTGTCACTAAGTCAAAATGTGGTCACCCACTCAACAATTAGTCAACAAATTAATAGTTATTGACACTACCAAAAGATTGATGTCTTCTCTTAAGTATAGGAGTGTCAAAGTAATAAATAACCCGGCAAGATCGGAGTCGAGCTACAAGGAGGTTAATTAATCAATAGTTCCTGACACTATCAAAAGATTGATGTCTTCTCCCAAGTATAGGAGTGTCAAAGTAATAAGTAACCCGGCAAGATCAGAGTCGAGCCACAAGGAAGTTAATTAGTAGTAATAGTAGTAGCAGTAGTAGTAACAGTAGTAGTAGCAGTAGCAGTAGTAGTAGTAATACTACTAGCAGTATTAGTACTAGTACTAATAATAAGAAGAAGTTAAAAAGAACTTTGAGATGGAAGATCAATGTGAGGATTAAATAATGATAACAAATATCAAGGTTAGAGGATCCATTAATGGTATAAATTATAAATAACAACAGCAACAACAACAATAATAAGCAGTAATACTAATAGTAATAGTAACAAGAATACTAATACTAATAACATTAATATTAATAATAATAGTACTAGTAGTAGTAATAGTAGTACTAGAAGAAGAAGAAGAAGAAGAAGAAGTTGATGAGAACTTTGAGATAGAAGATTAATGTCAGGATTAAACAATGTAACAACAAATGTCAGGGTTAGAGGATCTACTAATAGTATTTCAAACAAGTATAGTATAAACTCTTATTATTCAATTAGAAACCACACACAAAGGAGGTTCCACTTAGATTATAAATTGTTAACACGATTATATTAATTATCTTATTTGAATAATGCTAATAGTTATAAATATTGTCACGTATTCATGATTATAACTTATTTTAACAACAAATCAAGTTTCTTTCATAACACAGATGTAGGTTATACCATACGATTAGGTTATACCAACTCTTGACTTGATGACAATCCTTATTTTCTCTTGTCTTCCGAAAACGTCATTAGTAACATTAAAATTAGAAGCACTTGAAAACATGAAAGTTGTAGGAAATTATCTCATTACTCCCAGTTATCGACTTAAAGCAGGGAAAGCTAATTCAGTAGTTGATTTGGGAACGAGTTAAGCATTTGAAATAGGAGAATAGAGGCCTTTGAAAAATATCATCTATCGGTTGCAACAAAATCTTTCATAATTTGATTTTGAATTTGTAACTTGTATTTTTTCCTTCTTTTTTTCTTTGTTTCGGATAGGAAAATAAAAAAGTTGAGTGAATAAAAACCAAAAGGAGGTTCATAGTCAATGGTAAAGACGTCCGAATAAGAATTATTTTAGAATGTACCAGTTGTGTTCAAAATAGTGTTAATAAGAAATAAATAGGCATTTTTAGATATATTACTTAAAAGAATCGACACAATAAACCTAGTCGATTGGAGTTGAGAAAATTCTATCCCTATTGTTACAAACATACAATTCAAGAGGAGATAAAGAAATAAATAGAATTGATCAACTACGTGAAGTCACAAGGAAGATGAAAAATGACATATTAACATATCATATATTAGCATATCGTATGTTAATATATGATATGTTAATAGAAATAAGCAAAATCCTATTTCTTAATTTGAAATCATTAGCATTTTTGATTGAAAATAGGGCTCGGGTATTGATCCATAGTACACCTTTCTATTCCTATTCATTTTCTTTATTCCAATTTAGCTGGTTCACCCGCATTGGAAGTCTCAGATGAAGCTCAGATATTTCACCAGAACATGAAGTGCTTAGAAAACACATTTCATAGGGTTGTTGGACCCTAGAAAGAGTGAGAAAATCAGTTGACTGGTTCACGTAGTGGCACCCATTTTCATTATCATCTATTGCCCTTTCTTTCCTCCTGGCTATTAACGCATGAAGATCGTTGTATGTATGCTCGACATCGGTTACCGACGCGGGAGGAGTACATTATATTATGGCAGGATCAGTCACCCAGGCAAACCAACCCTCCTCCAAGAAGAATTGTGTTATGCCCTCCCGATCCCTATAGAGCGAAAGAGCTGCCTGGTGATCCCTAGGTTGCAGCATACCCGGTCATTCACTCTTCGTGCTGCCACCATCTTTTCTAGGACCGACCGATGCCTCACCTACACAGGTACCTACGTAGTGTCGGTCGCACATTCAACATAGCATTCAGACTCATGTGCCTTCCAGAACCAGGGGTCTTCGAACCTGCTGTGTACGATTAGGGTCAAAGGAAAAGGGAGGTCCTGATTTTAGGATAGAGCCGTATGATAGAGTGTCACGTATGATTCCTTTGAGAAGGGTGTGATACCACCACCTATCAGGCCCGACGAGTAGTCCACGGAGCTACATCCCTACTCACTTGGTCCATACACATCGCTCTCTCTAGGAGGTTGGCCGCCTATCCTAGATCTTCCCATTTTCAAGAAGATCCCGGGCTCGATCTAGATTGGTATCAAAGTGATTCTCTTTCTCTTTCTATATATGGGTCCGTGTAGCATTTCCACGATATCGTTATGATCAATTAATGGGACTTGGCCGAAAAGTGTTCTTGCCTTTCGACCCTGGTCTTGCCGAGTTATTTATTACTTCGACACTACTGCACTTGGCAGAAGACATCAATCTTTTAGTCGTGTCAAGTTTTTTGCACTGTTGCCGGGGAGGTAAGTTTTGTATAAATTATAATATTTATTTTATTTTCTCTTTTCATTTTTCTTGTATATAACTTTGTTTCTTTTCTCTTGTTTCTTCTTCTTTTGTTTTCTTTTTCCTTTTATTCTATTCCTACATGTGCATGAGAGTGTGGTCATGTACATCAAGTGGTAGACTTTATAGGGTATCCTCATCATTTTCAGAAAATATGGCCAAAGAAGATAATCAATCACTTCATAATGAGAATAATGAGAATAATCGTGTTAGAACACTTAAAGACCACATGAATCCCACAAGAACAAGTGCACCATCATGCATAGTTTTTCCTCTCGATACATCTCATTTTATTTTTAAGCTAGGCATTATTCAACTTTTACCTTCTTTTCATAGCTTAGAATTGGAAAATCCATACTTGCATTTAAGGGAATTTGAGGAGGTTTGCAACACATATAATAATTTAAATTGTAGTATGAACAACATCAGATTAAAGCTTTTTTCTTTTTCATTAAAAGATAAAGCTAAATCTTGGCTACAAAATTTGAGACCAGGATCCATTCGTGTTTGGGATGAAATGCAACAACAGTTTTTAAAGAAGTTTTTCCCATCTCACAGAACAAAATCTTTCAAAAGACAAATCACCACTTTCACTCAAAAAGCAGGAGAAACATTTTACCAATGTTGAGATAGGTATCGAGACTTGCTTAGTACTTGCCCTCATCATGGTTTTGAAACATGGAGATTGGTTTCACATTTTTATGAAGGGTTAACACCTAGAGATAGGCAAATGATTGAATTAATGTGCAATGGAACTTTTAAAGATAAAGATCTTGATGAAGCAATGGAGTACTTAGATTTGTTAGCTGAAAATGCTCAAAATTGGGACACCGCGGGTGCTTATGAGGCACCGAGTAAAACTCAACCTCATACATCTAGTAGAGGTATGTACAACCTTAGGGAAGATCATGATTTTCAAGCCAAGTTTGCATCTTTAGCTACAAAAGTCAAGGCACTAGAATTGAAAAAGAGTGGTCAATCAAAATCTATTGAAAACATTATGTGTCAAATATGTGAAACAAATGAACACTCAACTAATACTTGTCTAACCTTGCCTTCTTTTAAGGAATGTCTCCATGAGCAAACTCATGCTTTAAACAGTTTCTAAAGGGCCAACCATAACCCATACTCACAAACATACAACCCTGGTTGGAGAAATCACCCAAATTTCTGTTGGAAGAATGATAATAGCAATGCATGAACTTCACAACCACCATTTCAAGCACATCATAATTTTTAAAATTCTCTTGGATATGCACCTCCTTATGCTCCTCCTCCTAGAAGAAATGTTGAGGGAACATTGCACGTATTTATTGAAAAGCAAGAGACAATCAATACTCAACATTCTCAAAGCATGACAAATTTTAAAGATATTCTT
>NW_011509341.1:0-520 GCF_000495115.2 Populus euphratica | reverse complement strand
AATTAATATCCTTTCATTAATAATATTTCAATTCAATATTAAATCATGAATTATGTCTGTTATGTTAAATCATACTTGTTCTCTACATAATAGTAAATAATTGTTTGAATAAGATTTGAAATCCTTTTCAAATTTTATTCTACCTTGATCAAGAAATTTTCAATCAATATTATTTGAGAACAAATAAAATATTTTTTCTAATTCATCTAAGGTAATGAATCCTCTATTGATCACTCAAATATCTTCATATAGTTTATGTTATAATTAATATCTTCATTTCGTTATCTTGATTAAGATAATATATAACAAGATCAAATCATAATATTCTCTATATAAGATAATTTGGTAATCTCAAGTTTAAGAATCATTTACATAGCTGTCACATAAACCTCTCCATAAATACAAGCGATCTTTCTGCATGGAGTTTTCATGTAAGTCAATTTAGTATATATTTTTTATAACAAACACCTACATATTAATTTTAGCTATCTCTTAGACCTTAGTTTATAAAAACAATTAC
>NW_011509343.1:0-520 GCF_000495115.2 Populus euphratica | reverse complement strand
TTTCAACGTGGCATTATCCTCTGGATGCCAGATTTTCTTTCTTGGTGGGGTCCCAAAAAAAAAAAGGCCCTCAGAATTGTTTCTGATTATCCTAACTGGAGCGTTGAAACGACGCGCCTGTTAGACGTTTGAGGATAGAATTGTCGCAACTGCCATGTAGATGTATTGGCGAGGTTTTAGCTATTTCTCTCTCTAGATTTTGTTTTGTTGCTGGTAATTAGCTGTATTGGGCCCTAAGATTTGAGCTTGTTTTTCAAGTTATTTACCTTTTGGGCCGGGCTACCTTTCCTTGATTAGGGCTCTTTAGTTTTAGTTCTTGACAAATACGAGGTTGATGGGTATGGACGCAGACAGTTGGATGGTCAGGATCACGTGATATTATCCAAAGGACAATCATTAATCAACGACCACTAAAATTGGTCTGTGGTGGGCGTGAGCTCTGTGAGCATGAGTGGATCCTCTCACCATAAAAGCATCGAGGAAAATCAGGACCCCAGTAACCCATGTTAGTGGGACCCTC
>NW_011509335.1:0-521 GCF_000495115.2 Populus euphratica | reverse complement strand
GATATTTTGTCCCTGCAGAGATTTTGAAACTCGAAACCCATTTTTCTAACCTGTATAACATTGTCAATCGATGAAATTAATTGCCCAATTATCGATCAGAAAAACCATCACGAGGACCTACAAAATAAAGATCTAGAAGTTAGAAATGTCTTGCTCATCTGTACAGGTGTTGGTCACAATATATAATTGATAGTGAAACATATAAATGTGGCTGAGGAAAGATCATAAGTACATGTGAAAGCTAGCCGGTGTTTGTGTCAAAGCAAAAGGTAAACTCTAATAGGAAGCTAGTGTTGAATGATCTTCACAGAATATGTAGCGACTTTTTGTGTAAATGGTGGGAACCCAGAGATAACAGTGGCAACCCAGCCAATAAATTACCTAGCGGCTCTCGCCCACCTATGTATAGGTGGGGTTCCTCCGGCAAAGAGGCAATCGTACAATCAAATTTTGTGGTCCATTTTATAATCCATAAATTCAGTGTTTCCTGCTTTTGTTTGTTCATATGGTGTTTTCTAGAA
>NW_011509336.1:0-521 GCF_000495115.2 Populus euphratica | reverse complement strand
CTTTACATGTTTGCAAGATATTAAGAATATTAGATTAGAAGTAGTTTAATAATAAAAGTTTGAAATTAAAAGATTTATTTTTTTATAATTTTAATTTTGAATTTTATAGTTATTAATATAATTACTATTAAAAATTTATATAATTAATAATTTTAAAACTTATAATTACAACCTTTTTCTGGATTGCTATGTTAATAATAATAAAAAAAAATCTTAAACCAGAGGACACTTCCATGTGAAATGACCAAAGCGTATATTTTCTTCAGAGAAGGTAAAGTCCAAAACTCCAGATCCGGGCAGGGGTAACGCGTGATGAAGTGACCAAACAGCCCCTTAGAAGGGACATCTTTAGGATTTGGCTCTTTGTCGCGTAAGCATCAGCCCCTCTGCAACTCAATTCTGCATGCAGAGGAAGTGAAGTACTTCTGTTATGGACTTGGTGGGGCTGTTTTTGTCTTTTTCAAAGGAGCCTCCTGTCCTTGACATTGACTTGCTCAGAGAGAAAGGGATAGACAGATGAG
>NW_011509333.1:0-521 GCF_000495115.2 Populus euphratica | reverse complement strand
TTTATTTTTATATAATTATCTTAATTGTATAATTTAGACTATGAATTTAACCAGTTGACTAAATTTTTTTTGTAATTTTTTTTTAATTCCATCATTATATAATGGATTAATTAGAAATTAGATTTTATAATTTATTTTAGTTTATTTTATAAGAGATTATCTTCATCTTATGATATAAATCACGGATTTGATAAGTTAACATTAATTGACTCCAATTTTTTTCTTATTTTTTATTAATCATTTTTTTAATTTCAAATGCATCGTTTAACATTATGTTTATTAGAAATTAAAATTTATAATTTTCTTCAATTTAATTTTTATTTATTTGTTGTGGTCTCATAACTTGAACCGCGAGTTTAACGGGTTAACTTGAATTAATTTTTATTTTTTAATTTATCACTTAACATTAATTTTATTAAAAATTAAATTTTATAATATATTTTGATTTGATTTATACAAGGTTATCATGGTTTCATGACCTAACATGCAAATTAGCATGTTAATTTAAGTTGACTTGAATC
>NW_011509334.1:0-521 GCF_000495115.2 Populus euphratica | reverse complement strand
AGCTAAACATTGTTAAGAAGACAAACATAAATAAACTATATAAGAACATAATTATGATGAAAAGTATAAACAAGAAAAGCAAAACTTAAATATTACAAAATATAAAGAAAGAAAACAAGAATATGATCTTGATTTGAAAATCAAAATGTCTACATGTATGGTAAATGTCTCCTTTTATAGGCTAAAATTCAGAATTATTGAAGAAAGTAAGAGCAAAATTTTGATCTAAAAACCAAGATGTCTAAATGTGTGGTAAATGCTTCTTTTTATTTGGCTAAAATTCAGAATTATTGATTTGATGACTAATTATTGAGTGGGTGACTACCTCTTGACTTGGTGAAAACCATTATCTTTTTGTTTAGACAAAACATCATTGCTAATATTAGAATTTGAACAGATAATCTTCATAAAAGTTCTGGGTATTTGTCTCATCTTTCCAAAAAAATAAAAATAAGCTCATTTTGACATCTATAACTCAAAATATGGGCTGAACACTAAACAATATCTAGGTTGCAGGATAG
>NW_011509331.1:0-522 GCF_000495115.2 Populus euphratica | reverse complement strand
AAAAAAATGAGGTAGAAAAAAAAAACTTATGAATATCATAACTAGTCAACTCGAGTTAACATAATAAACCAATAACCCCACTACTCAAGATCGAGCAAGTTCAAGTTATTCTACCAAACATGTAATCGAGATCATAAGATTGAAATAATATAATAAAAAAATCACAGAACCTATATTTTTTTTAAAAAATATTAATCCTTGTTAACTTGAAAAAAATTAAAAGAATAGTGATTAATATTGAAAAAACCATTGAAGCTCAATTCTTAATCAATCAAATATTGAAAGATAAAATTGAAAAAAAATTCAACCACACAAAAGGATTAAAAAAATTAAAAGAATAAATATTAAAATTGAAATACAAAATAAATTTTATATTTTATTAAAGTGTGAAAATAAAATGAAAAATCAATTTAGAATAATGGACATGAAAAAAAACAGTCAAAATAATAAAGATTAAAATTAACAAAAAAATAAAAATAATTTTTTAATTGAAGAGTTAAATTGAAAAGAAAAATAAGTTTT
>NW_011509332.1:0-522 GCF_000495115.2 Populus euphratica | reverse complement strand
AGCTCCGTATTAAAAAAAAAAACCTATATGGATGAAAAGCAACATCATGTACTTGTTAATGTCATCATATATAACTCCATTTTCATTAGCAAAATGCGAACCATACAATTATCGTGTAAATATAGAACTTCAAAGAGTTAAAATTCAAACTGATAATTATAGTCGTTATCATGAGGAGCCGATGAATTATACAAATAAGTTTTATTTTCTTATCTACTTAATCAATTATTTTTTTGAAGATGGTTTTTTTTTCTATTTTAAAAATAAAGATAATATAAACGGGGGAAATGAATTTTAATGATCGAGGAGCTTCCTTTCTCAACTTCTTTTAGTTAATTTATTTTTTGAATACATAATGCTTGTATAAAAGGTATGTCTCTACCATTATTTATAAATAAGATTTACTTTTAATTAATATACAAATTTGACTAGCGATTGACCGTGAATTTTTCACGCGGGTAAAAAGGATGCACATGCAATAAAGGATTTCATTTCCCGGGTATTCTAGAGAGAGAGAGAGAG
>NW_011509329.1:0-523 GCF_000495115.2 Populus euphratica | reverse complement strand
ATAAGGCTGGGATTACCTTAAAAAAGAAAATAAAAAATATTAATTAAAAGAATAAGGATCAAAATTGATATAAGAGCAAACTTTACCAAGCAAGGCATGAAAATAGAGGCAAAGAGAGAGAAAAGAGAAAGAAGAAAAAAATAGGCTGCCAACAACACATTGCCACTTTACTTGCACCATTTGCTAACCCATTGTGTAGTCCTTATTGAGACGATTCAAAATACAAGGTGGAACACCAATTTTGGTGGTTGAAGCATGAAGCATACACCTCCACAACATGACAATCTCTTTATTTTATGACGAGTGCAAATCAAACTCAAGTCTTGCCCCAACTACTATTCTAATTTCTTCCATGCTCTTGTTTTAGCTTTAACCTTAATTATTTTAAATAAAAAAAATTGAATTTGATTTTACAAAATCAAGGATTAACCATATGCCAAAAATCTTTCTTGACTTTACAAGATTCTAATATACTGATCACCGAAAAAAATCTTGAACTCCAATCTTAAATAAACTCAATGTG
>NW_011509330.1:0-523 GCF_000495115.2 Populus euphratica | reverse complement strand
AGACTATTTTGGTGAGTGACTAGAGTTTTTTGAGCTATAAGCATAATGTTTATGGTTAGAAATGAGAGAGTTAGTTAATAGAACAATGTTTGTATATAGAAAAATGTATTTTTAGTTTTCTTTAGACAATTATTTTTGCTTGTTGTTTTGCTACTGATTGTTTATTTCTTGATGTTTTGGATGATTCAAACAAGTTACGGTGAGCATGTTAAAGCTATATTGCGAGGTGTAGGTTGATTTTCTAGGTTTTTATGTTTTTTAGGTTTGCTTTTGAATGTTCTTCAGTTGATATTTATGTTTCCTTATGATATGATGTTTAAGCTCCTCTTGTGAGTTTCAATCGAAGCTCAAATTCATATCTGTTTGTTTAACAATATCATTTTACTCTTTTATATCTTACTTTAGATAAATCATCTTTAGATTTTTTGAATGCATGATTTAGAATCTTCAATTATTTGGATCAATTTGTCCAAATCTGAGTTCATCATTGTTGTTTGATTTACGATTATAACTTAGTTTTTAA